>NW_021604564.1:14077287-14088561 GCF_004785775.1 Grammomys surdaster | reverse complement strand
TGTGTGTGTGTGTGTGTGTGTGTGTGTGTGTGTGTGTGTGTGTGTGTCCTTTTGTGCAACTAGAAGTGGATGTGACATCATCTACAGAGGGAAAGATGTCTAGGGCAGTATCTAAGCATCTGAAGGTTTGAAGACTGAGCTTTACTTTTTGTGGTTTTAGGAGACCCGTGTACAGTGTCTTCTCAGTTGGAGTTGGAAGAGGCTTTCAGGCTGTATGAGCTGAACAAAGATTCTGAACTCTTGATCCATGGTAAGAGAGACATCACTTGACTCCCACAGCTCTAATCTAAACATAACTCTGGCTGTTGTTGACCATTTAAAGACAGTCTAGATGTCATTTATTATGTGTCCCCTCATCCCTATGTAGTTCTCCTTCAGATTCTTTCTCCTGTAGTAGAGCAGATAAAACAATCATGCTTCTTATAGTCTAGGAGAAATATTTATGTAGGAGAAATGCTTATCTGTGTGTAGTCTTTTAGGATACTAAAATGTGATCTCTCATTGTTTCACAACTTAAGACAGTCCTGCACAGCTTTAGAAGTCTTATTTGGGGTGGGGGCAGTGGCTACCCTTTTCTGGTGTAAAATTTTAAAATGTTAAGAGAAATGATTAGTTATGCCAGCAAGTAGCACCTGCCTGTTACCCTACAGCTTGAGAGGCAGAGCCAAGATGGCCCACGGCAGCCTGATGGACATAGAGAGCCCATGTCTGAAACAAGCGGGAGCTGAGATTTAAACTCAGTTGTAGAGTGCTTTCCTGGCATGGTGCTAGGACTGATAACCTGTTTCTGTTCTGGGTACTCTTCTTCATTGTGGCCCCACAGAGTACATTAGCTAATAAGATGTTCTTCTTTATGAAATGGTTTATTTGGAAATTTCCAGCCAGGAATATATGCTTATGCTTGGGATTGGTACTATTCCTGGTATTAATTCATTCTCTAATCGACTGCACATCTTTTAAAAACTCTGATTTTTGTCATTTAATTCTTTGTCATACAAAAGTTCTATGAGAATTTAAAATATAGTAGTTTCTTTAATGATCAGAATTTTTTTTCACAGTATTGAAAAGGAAGACGTCAAAGTATCTTTATTTGTCGATTAAATGATTCTGTGCATGAAGCACCATAAACTCCACCAGAAAACTCTTACAGTTGATAAATACATTCATCAAAGTAGTAGTATACAATACTAACAAGAATCAGCAGCCCTCCTATAGGCCAGCAACAACAAGTATAGGAAAATAATGATCAGGGAACACAAGCCCATTTTAAAAAGCTTCAAAAATACTTTGGAATAAGTATAAACAAATAATTGAAAGACTTTTACAATGCAAAATTTAAGAAACTGAGAAAAGAAATTGAAGAAAATACGAAAGGATGGAAAGATTTCTCATGCTCGTAGGTTGATAGTATTAACATTGTAAATGTGGCCATCCTACCAAAAGCGGTCTCTAGATTCAACCCAACCTACATATGAATTCCAATGAAAATTTTTCTCAGAAATTGAAAAAAAAATTCTTAAATTTCATTTGAAAACAGCAAGGAATCAGAATAGCAAAAACAACCCTGAGCAACAAACACTAACAGAGGCATCACCATCCCTAGTTTCAAATTATACTACAAAGCTTCAGTAATAAAAATATTGGTATTACCATAAAAACAAGCACAGTGATAAACACAATTTTTATTTAAGGACCACACTATATAAGCCCACACTATTTATTATAGCCTCCTAATTTTTCACAGAGTGGTTAAGAATACATATTAGAAGGTAGCATCTTATAACAACTTGCTGGTCAGATTGGGTAATAACGTGTAGAAGAACAAGGCTAGATGATCTCATCTGTACCAAACTCAACTCTAAATGCATCAAAGACTTTAAATCTTGATATGGGACAAGACTTCTCAGTGATGCAACTGCTTTGAGTTTCTCCCTGATCCTGTAACCCATCACCCAAGTACATAAACTCTATAAACTGATGGTCCTAGCCCGCCCAAAGGAAAAAAAAACAACAAAATAAAACAAAACAAATGAATAAACAAACAAACAAACCTAGCCCAATTAGACAAAAGGAGACTCAAAGAAACCCTAAGTAACTCAGGCTATTGCAAAGGCTGTTGATTGTTCTCTAAGGCACTACTGCTGAAGATGACAGCAACACTTATGTATCTCAGTGAACTGGTGCCTACCTGCAGCATTCACCCCTACTGCCTAGTGTTCATGGACCAGAATTTTTAAAAGTGATCATTCACAAGGATCTAGAATTAGTAATTCAAACTTCGAATGTGTTACCTATAGACACATTTATTTTCACAGAAACTTACTTTTAAAAACAAAACAAAAAACAACAAAACAAAAAACCAGAGAGCCTTTAGTAGACTAATACCAGCCACATGGTGCCTCCGGTGTCTCAGGGCACTTGATATTTGTGTTAATTTTAATTTCATATGGTTTGTATTTTATAAATATGCTGTTAATTAATTTCAGTTTATTTTCTTTCAGTATTTCCATGTGTACCAGAGCGTCCTGGAATGCCTTGCCCAGGGGAAGACAGTAAGTGTTTTACTGCTCTGCACACTTGAAGAGTTGCTCACAGTAAAAAAATACGATTTTTGTTTTGTTTTTTGACACAAGGTTTTTGGCTGTCTTGGAACTCTCTTTCTAAGACCAGGCTGGCCTCCAACTCTGAGATCTACCTGCCTCAGCCTCCTAAGTGCTAGGATTAAACACGTGTACTTCCATGCCTGACTTAAGAAATAGAACTTTTAGTTTGTTAGATTTATTCTGTGTCTTCACTCTAACTTAAAGTATATTACAACTGCCTAAGCTATGCTTTTGATAAACGGAACTCACCTGGCTATAGCTTACCTGATGGTCTGTTCTTGTATAGAAGGGCATGTGACTCGGTACTCCATTTTTAATAGGGTTATTTAATCTAGAGTCTAATTTCTTGAGTTCTTTGTATATATTGGACATTAGCCCTCTATCAGATGTAGTATTGGTAAAGATCTTTTCTCAATCTGTTGGTTGCCGTTTTGTCCTATTGACAGTGTCCTTTGCCTTACAGAAGCTTTGCAATTTTATGAGTTCCCATTTGTCAATTCTTGATCTTAGAGCATAGGCCATTGCTGTTCTGTTCAGGAACTTTCCCCTTGTGCCCAGGTATTTGAGGCTCTTCCCCACCTTCTCTTCTATTAGTTTCAGTATATCTGGTTTTATGTGAAGGTCCTTTATTCACTTAGACTTGAGCTTTGTACAAGGGGATAAGAATGGATCAATTTGCATTCTTCTACATGTTGTCCTCCAGTTGAACCAGCACCATTTGTTGAAAATGCTGTCCTTTTTCCACTGGATGGTTTTAGCTCCTTTGTCAAAGATCAAGTGACCATAGGTGTGTGGGTTCATTTCTGGGTCTCCAATTCTATTCTATTGATCTTCCTGCCTATCTCTGTACCAATACCATGGAGTTTTTGTCACTATTGCTCTGTAGTACACCTTGAGGTCAGGTATGGTGATTCCCCGAGAAGTAAGTTCTTTTATTGTTGAGAATAGTTTTTGTTATCCTGGAATTCTCAACTGAGGAAACTCAAATGGCCAAGAAGCACCTAAAGAAGTGTTCAACATCCTTAGTCAT
Source organism: Grammomys surdaster (assembly GCF_004785775.1). Classification (NCBI taxonomy): domain Eukaryota; kingdom Metazoa; phylum Chordata; class Mammalia; order Rodentia; family Muridae; genus Grammomys; species Grammomys surdaster. Next base: position 14,084,928 of record NW_021604564.1, on the reverse strand, counting down.
CAGGGAAATGTAAATCAAAACAACCCTGAGATTCCACCTCACGTCAGTCAGGATGAATGGCTAAGATCAAAAACTCAGGTGATAGTAGATGCTGGCGAGGATGTGGAGAAAGAGGAACACTCCTCCATTGTTGGTGGGACTGCAAGATGGCACAACCACTCTGGAAATCAGTCTGGTGGTTCCTCAGAAAATTGGACATAGCATTACCTGAGGACCCAGCTATACCATTCCTGGGCATATACCCAGAAGATGCTCCAACATATAACAAGGACATATGCTCCACCATGTTCATAGCCCCCTTATTTATAATAGCCAGAAACTGGAAAGAACCCAGATGTCCTTCAGCAGGGGAATGGATACAGAAAATGTGGTACATTTACACAATGGAGTATTACTCAGCTATTAAAAACAATGAATTTGAGAAATTTTTAGGCACATGGATAGAACTAGAAAGTATTCTGAGTGAGGTAACCCAATCACAAAAGAACACACATGGTATGCACTCACTGATAATTGGATATTAGCCCAAAAGCTTGTCATACCCAAGATGCAACTCACAGACCACATGAAGCTTATGAAGAGTCCTTCTTAGAAGAGTAACAAAATACTCAAGGGAGCAAATATGGAGACAAAGTGTGGGACAGAAACTGAAAAAGGGGCCGTCTGGAGACCTTTCCACCTGGGTATCCATCCTATGTGGAGTCACCAAAGGCAGATGCTGATGTGGATGTCAGGAAGTGCGTGCTGACAGGAGCCTGATATAGCTGTCTCCTTAGAGGTCTGCCAGAGTCTGACATATTCAGAGGCGGATGCTCACAGCTAACCATTGGACTGATCAAGGGATTCCTAATGGAGAAGTTAGAGAGAAGACTGAAGGAGCTGAAAGGGTTTGCGGGCCCCATGAGGAGAGCAACAATACCAACCAACCAGAGCTCCTAGGGTCTAAACCACCAGCCTGGGAGCACATAGGGAGGGACCCATGGCTCCAGCTGTATATATAAGGGAGGATGGCCTTGTGGGGATAGGTGAGATAGGGTATCCTTGCTCCCATGAAGGCTGGACGCTGAGTGTGAGGGAATTCGAGGACGGGGAGGTAGGAGTGGGTGGGTGGGTAGGGGCACACCCTCATAGAAGCAGGTGGAAGGGAGATGGGATAGGGGGACTCTGGGAGGGGAATGAGGAAAGGGGATGACATCTGAAATGTAAATAAAGTATCCAATAAAAAGGGGGGGGCATGTGGCTTCGTGTTTTTAAATTTTGGGTGTTTCCAAATCTGTGGAAATTTTGCGACATCTTTGAAAAAAAAGGATACCTACATATCTCTTGTCCAGATTTAACAGTACTCCCTTAGCATTTTCCGCATGCCTGTCTGTACACATTTGCATGTGTTCTAACTCTCCTGACTCACTAGTACAGCATTACTCGGTCACTGTCTGTCTACGCTTCCTGTATCATGTGAAGTAATGGACCCAACACTCCGTTCTAGGCGCCATTGTAGACGCCACATTGTTAGCAGTTGGTGTGAAATCTCATTTTCATTACGGTTTCAGCACATATCCAGGACTTAAGAAGGAAAAAGAGTAAATGCTTTGCTTCAAATCACATGAAATTTCCAAGCATAAAATTTTAATTCTGCTGGTTCTCATGGTAAGAGAGTGAGAGCCATGCTGGCTGTCTTACAGAGCTGCTGCGACAGTGGTTGTCTTCTGTGACAGATGATGTTGTACCATAGCCTGTCCAGAGTTCCCTGTCCATCCCCATCCATTTTAGGTTTATGGTATCCTTTCGAGAGTAAAATGTAGTTCCTGGGCTTCCCACTGTGCTGCACCCTCTTTACCTTTTGAAATGTAGTGGTGGAGGTCTGGTGCCACCGTTTGCCCACAACGTAAATATTAAACTGGAGTACAGAGGAAAATTGATAACTATGACTGTGGCCTCTTGGTCATTTAAACTCCTAGACAGCAGTGAAATATTTAAATTTGAGGTACATAAGCTATTTCATAAGCCTGTGTGGTGAGCAAAAATGTGCTGGCTCTTGGTAGGAAATGTTGGTTTTGCACAGAGTATTAAGTGTTAGCAGTTTTGCACAAGGCTTCTACAAGCGTTCAAGGGTTTGTTCCCCAGCTCTGCAATGAGAAAAAAAATATTTCTAAAAGCATTGTAGCTGGGACTTTCTACTTTAACTTGAAATGGTAAATTCAGTGCTACATCTGCTTTAATGTAGTTTAGAAATGTCCCCTCCTATTACCTACCACTGAGGAATGTGCACATTACAGTGTCTCCAATGTCTAGTCGACAGTACATGTCACAGTGTTTGATAGCCAGATTACAAATGGATTAGATTTGATTATTTAGAACCTCTGCCTATGCGTTGTAGGAATGAGACATGGCTCAGAGGTTAAGAGCCCTTGTTGCTCTTCCAGAGGACCCATGTGGTTCACAGCTATTTGTAACTCTAGTTCCAGGGGATCCGACTTCTCCTCCGTGCCTTCATAGTGCTAGTCATACGCATGGTACACTTACGCACATCCAGACAAAGCACTAATACACATAAGAAATAAACAGGAATAGTAACATTCATATAAAACCCCAGGAGTGGGTGAGGCCTATGGCTGAGAGGTAGAATGCTTATGTAACTCATGTGAGGTCTTGGGTTCAACACCTAGTATTATACCAGAAACGAACCAAAAAGGATAAAAGTTTGTTGTAGATAAAGTTATGTAAAATATCACTTACAAATAACTCACATGAAGTAAAATGTACCTCACTACTTGTAAAGGTAATTATCTGTAGTAGGTGCTCACATTGGGACATTTGTGTGCCTCTTTGATATAATACCAGAAGAAAAACATAACTATCTTGCTATTTATAGTTTTAAGATTTATTTTATTTTATTTTATTTTAATTTTTATTTTTATTTTTTTGGTTTTTCGAGACAGGGTTTCTCTGTATAGCCCTGGCTGTCCTGGAACTCACTCTGTAGACCAGGCTGGCCTCTGACTCAGAAATCCACCTGCCTCTGCCTCCCAAGTGCTGGGATTAAAGGTGTGCGCCACCACCGGCCGGCTGATTTATTTTATTTTTAATTGTGTGTACATGTGTGCACAGATCAGTGCCTGAGAATTTGAGAACATCAGATCTCCAGTCTCCCTCCTCTGCGTGCTGTAACTGGAGTTACAGACACTGTGAACTGCTTTTGACTAGGTTCTAGGAACCAAACTCAGGTCCTCTGCCCCAGGAGAGCTTAACAGCAGAGGTATTTCTCTAGCCCCTCTTCCCTTTAAAGGTAGCTCTGTATTACTTTTGCCAAAAGTATTTAGCACTGACTCCGATCACCAAGAGACAGACAAACCTGGACATGGGACATAAACACACTGCCTAAGGCGTGAAGAAGACAGATTAGAGCGAGTGCTTTGATTATATGGAGACCAGCCAACCGGACAGACAGACAGACAGATGAGAGACCATGGGCAGTGACTTGCTCCTGATTAGGAAATGGCAGCTTTGAGAGACACTTTTGGAACAGCTAAACTTTATGTATGAGCTTTATATTGAGTGATACTAAAGTTAATTTTCTAAGACACAGCAGTTACGTTTGTTATTGAGGGTGGCTAGAGTGAATGCCCTGAGATCTTACTTTCAAGTCATTCGGAGGAAAAAGGGACTTTTGTTGGTCTTTATTCATATTTGTTTGTTGAGAAGTTGGATAGACAGAAGAATAGTAGCTGTAAGATCAGATGACGGGTGCTAGCAGGCATTCCCTCCTTCAGCTTGTTTCTGTTTTTCTCAAACATTAAAGGGAAGTCTCTAGAAGAGAAGGGATACTAATTGCTCTCATCCAGTCCTTTAGCAAACCTGTTTTTCAGTTTCAGTTTCTAGTTTGCATCTCTATTTTTTTTTCCCAGCAATAAGTGTTATGGAAAACTCAGGTTTAATTAGGTGGCTTTTATTCAGACTTTCTCTTTTTAAACTTTAAATCTCTCTTCAGAATCCATTTACCGCAGAGGGGCACGCCGGTGGAGAAAGCTGTATTGTGCAAATGGCCACACTTTTCAAGCCAAACGCTTCAACAGGGTAATCTTATTTTATTGGATTCTAATATTTGGAAACATCTATTTTTATTTTTATTTTCCTTTCTATGAGAGATAGTTTGTTATTAAGTCTTGATAGTCCTTTTAACAGAAGTAAGCAACAAGGCCTTGGTGCCCCATGCTGTGGGGCCTTGTACCCCATGCTGTGGGCCCTTGCACCCCATGCTGTGAGGCCTTGCACCCCCTGCTGTGGCAACACCTCCAGTTTTCACAGCCCTTCCTCTCAGTGCCCAGCACTCTGTTGCACTCACAGCCTTCCCTCTAAAAATGTCTCAGGTTTCTTGAAAAAGGTCAGGACCTTTTAAAATTCTATGAATGAATGTCATTAGTCTTAGGTTAAACTCCTAATGTCTGCTCCTTATTGTCAAATGAGTCTGAAAAAAAAATGTAGGTTTTTGGAATTACAAGAAAATTATGTTTAAATACATTCAAAACAGGCAGAAATTATCAAAGTTTATTGTGTAAGCCCTGGAATCTCACTGTTTAGAACAATGATAGTAGCAAACACTTGGCCAGCTCTTATTATGTATCTGTCAGTTTTCTGAGGGCTTTACCTGTGTTTGTTCACTAAATTCTTGCAACAACCCTGTGACATAGGTACTATATATTCCCATTTTATCGATGAGAATAATGAAGTTGAGTCCTGTCTTAGATGTTTCAGCCACTAAGTGCGAAGGTGGGATTTGAGAACAGTCTGCTGACATAGCCTGTGTCTACTACCCCAACCCCAGCCCTTTTCTGACGCAGGTTCTTACTGTGTTACTGCAGTTCTAAGTATATAGCTGGAGTTAGCCTAAAACTCATGACAATCCCTCCTGTACCTCAGTGCTGGGAGTGCCTGGCTTAACTTCTTTGATAACCATACATTTATGGATTTAATTTCTACAATTAACACCATGTCCTAAACTCATCAGTGTAATACAGATGAATGCCTAGGGTCCCCACCTCACTACGGCTTGGGGCACCAAGCTCTCTAGGAGAGCAGGGCTTTGGCTTGCTCTCTGCTATGAGGCTGCCTGCTTTATTAGCCACCTTTTTCTGTGTTCATCACTAGGACATTTTTGTGAAGATGAGAATTTTTTGAGTTTGACATTGAAAGCAGCATGGTTATATATTCACTATCTCTTTAAAACCTAGTCTTGTTTATTTTTCACTGGTCTTCAAAAGCCTTTGAAGAAAAATTATACGTGAGGAAATTTTGTTTTGTTTGATTTTTGCCATAGGCTGACAACTGATGTCATGATGAGAGGGATTTAATTAGAAAAGAAAAGCCACTTGTTTTTAAATGTCTTAGGTTTGTTTGGCTGTTTTGAGACCAAGTCTCACTCTATAGCATTGACAGGCCTGGAAGTCACTATGTAGACCAGGCTGGCCTTGAACTCTGTATGCCTCTGCTTCATGAATGCTGGGATTAAAAAGCATAATGAGTAAACTGTTGGGAAATAACTGGGAGACAGGTTATGAAACCCTGGTGTGCCTGGAACTCCCAGTAATCCACCTGCCTCCGCCTCCTGAGTGCTGGGACTGAAGGTGAGGGCCAACACACCTGGCTGTGATAAAGTCATCTTGAATTTACTCTCTGCAGCGCGCCCACTGTGCCATCTGCACAGACAGAATCTGGGGGCTTGGACGACAAGGATATAAGTGCATCAACTGCAAACTGTTGGTTCATAAGAAGTGCCACAAGCTGGTCACAATTGAGTGTGGGCGGCATTCTTTGCCACCGGTAAGGCATGGGGCTTTTGTTTGTTATATACATGTGTAGCTCCTTCACTTAACAAGATTGAAACAGGAAGTATTATTCTAGAACTACATCTCAGAAAATACAGTGTGTAGGAGGTCTTTACATCCCACTTAAGGAAGCCATGGAAGTCTTGAAACTGTCTATATATAGCTTATCATTTTGGCATAATAGTATATGTCTTGGCCATACGTTATTATTCTGTCCCTTATGATTGAACATTTGGATAGTTTTCTAGGTTTTTCTATAAAGAAAATCATAGTGAACTTCTGGCAAATAAATCTTAATTCCTTAAAGGTCCAGTAGTAGAGTTACTAGGTTAAAAGATACACATTTTTAGAAAAATCAGAATGTATTTTATATTGTCCAGTAGGATGATTATTCCATATTTATTCATAGAACCTTGTTCTTGGCGCCTTTCTGTTGTGCTGAACACCAAGATTAACAGCTGCTTGGGGAGGAGAGGACTCACCTGGCTTGTGCTAGCAGGTGACAGTCAGTCAGTGAGGGAAGGCAGGCAGGAGCTCACGTGAGAACTCAGAAGCTGTGGAGCAGTGCTCTCTCCTGCCTCCTCTCACGTGCATGCTCAGCTGCCTCTCTTAGATGGCCGGGAGAGGACCATTCACAGTGGGCTGCCCCTTCTGTACGGCCAGCTGTCAAGAAGAACTACCTGGGAAGTCCTAATGAGGAATTATGGAGAATGGATTCTTGGGTGGTGAGATGGTTTTGCTGAGGCAAAAACCCCAGAGTGGGCCTGGGGGCATGAGTAGAGAAGACTGCAGGCCTGCTTGCGTCCATTCCTCTGATGCTGTCACTGTGGCTGTCATGTCACTCACTAGCGGCTTAGTGCCTTCCATGGCTCTCCTTGATGGTGGACACAGCCTGGAATTCATTGTTAACCTCAACTGAGTTGCTCATTTGTTGGTATATTTTATCACAGCAGCAAAAATGAGAGTTTTCTTGAATAGTCTTAGTTGGTGTACACACATATAGAAGGAAGGAGGTAACCGGAGTGAGCGAGTGTCTGAGATGTCACGGTGGGTACTGAATCCATGCTTAGCATGAAGGCATCCTAAAGTTAGAGCTGCGTAATTAATTAGGAAGAACCTAATGCTCTTCCTCTAGTTGACTTGTTCTGATGCTTACTAACCTTGCATCTTATACAGGGCTGGGTAAGTCTTGTCCCTGGGGTGCTAGCAGGGACTTGGTTGAGTCTATGTCCCAGAGATTATTTGTTCTTGTTTTCTGGCCCATTGATATTTTTGAGTATATACAGAAAAATCGGAAACCTATAAAATATTGTGTATAGATTTAAGAAGTTTATAGAATTTTAATGCCACCTCTGGATCAAAGCAAGAACCTTTCTGCCAAAGATTTAAAATGCAGCTCAAAGAGAAAAAAAGATAATTTCAAAGGTAGAATCACAGTAGATAGTTCAGTTTTATTTTCAGTTGACCTGTGTTTCTCTTTTTTTTTTTTTCTATAAAAGTACAATATCATGTCATTCATAGGACTATTTTATGGCTTTATAGAGTCAAGTATTATAACAATAATGTCATTCATGTCATTTAGAGTTTTTCACATTTAAGTTTTACTATGATACATATCATTGAAATACTGTCATTTCTGGAGGTTTTGGGAACCTCCAAAAAGAGTTTTTAAGTTACTGTCTTTGGAAATGTTTGTAGGAACCCATGATGCCAATGGACCAGTCATCCATGCATCCAGACCACGCACAAACAGGTGAGTGTGAGTAGGGCTGCTTTCTTTCTTTCTTTCTTTCTTTCTTTCTTTCTTTCTTTCTTTCTT
>NW_021604564.1:14072369-14077277 GCF_004785775.1 Grammomys surdaster | reverse complement strand
CTTTCTTTCTTTCTTTCTTTCTTTCTTTCTTTCTTTCTTTCTTTCTTTTGTTCTCTTCTTTTCTTCCTTCCTTTCTTCCCTTTCTCCCTCCCTCCTTCTTTCTTTCATTTTCTTTTTGTTTAATTTTTTTTAAGGTTTATTTATTTATTTTATGTATGTGAGTACACTGTTGCTCTCTTCAGACACACCAGAAGAGGGCATTGGATCCCATTACAGATAGTTGAAGGCCACCATGTGGTTGCTGGGAATTGAACTCAGGACCTCTAGAAGAACAGTCAGTGCTCTTAACTGCTGAACTATCTCTCCAGTCCTCTTTCTTTCATTTTCTGAGATAGTGTTTCTCTGTGTAGCCCTGGTTGTCCTAGAACTCACTCTGTAGACCAGGCTGACCTCAGGGAACTACCTGTCTCTGCCTCCTAAGTGCTGGGATTAAAAGTGTGTGCTACCTCCACCTGGCTCCTTCCTTCCTTTCTTTCTTTCTTTCTTTCTTTCTTTCTTTCTTTCTTTCTTTCTTTCTTGAATTAGCATACAGAGTATTAGATTTCATTATAGCATTTTCAGATAACATTGGCTACTTCCCCTTTCCTGTTTTTTTCTACATTCCCCCTATCTTAAGCCCTTCTGCCTCCCAGGAGCCTCCCTTCCACTGTTGTGTGATAACTTTTTTCAAGTCTAAGTTTAAAAGCATAATGTACCTAAGAATATTTTTGGTGGTAAAATTTGTCACAATATTTTAATATACATATTTAGCACTTGAAAAACTGACTGTGTAGACTAACAATTGGCTTTCCAAGTTCAAATAAATTCTTTTAAGAATCTTTTAAAGTCAGCAAGCCTAGTTTCTTTTTCAGAGTGAGAAAGTACAAAGGTGTTTGGAGCCGTGCAGACAGTTGTTGGAATGTGGAGGCACAGCATAGCAGACTGACTGTGTGAGATGAGTGTAGTGTTAAACAGGAACAGAATCCTAAGTATGTATTTGGGAAACTCTGAAGCTAAAAGAATCTTTCTGGAGGGGCAGACGGGTCCATTGATCATAGAAGACGCTTGGAAAGTCTGAGCTAAGGACCTTGTTACTCCTCAGCACCAGCAGCTTGGAGTAGTAGAGCTGGCCTTGTCAGTCCCTCATCTCTGACAGTCAGGCACTTTTAGTGAAGACAAGAACTGAAAAGCATGGGCCTGCCATCTGTCTTAGGGTGTGAACGCATTTAAGTAGGACTTGCAGTCACATGCACAGAACAAGTTATTCATAAGGAGGAAGAGCGGGAGTTGGCTGCCAGGTGGGCAGGCACCCTTCCGAAGCCTTTGGGCCCGGGAGGGTGTTTCCCTGGCTGTGCTAGACCTCAGATCTGTCTGTCTCTGCCCCTCCAAGTACTGGAACTAAGGTGTGAACCACCACTGCCTGGACCACAACTCTTAATATATAATTTAGGACAAATATTCAGCTTTAATTAAACTTACATGTAAAAACTAAAAACAAAACAAAACAAAAAAAAAAAACAAAAAAAAACAGCAAAAGAAAAATTTTAAGTAAAATTTATCATTATTTTTCTTTTTTAATATTTGGGTTTGAATTTTCAGTAATTCCATATAATCCTTCAAGTCATGAGAGTTTGGACCAAGTTGGTGAAGAAAAGGAGGTAAGATAATTTGTCATACTATGTATAACATGTTTAGCTTTTTATAAAGACATATTAAGAATATAACACTTTGACTTGCTTAGATATTAGATGATAATAGTAAAATATAAGGAATGTATTTAATGATTTTAGAGTCCTATTTTGACTTTTTAATTAAATAATTTTAATTATGAAATAATTTGAAATTTTATTTTCACTTTAAAATAGCATAAACAAAAATTACAATATATGAGAATAACATTTAGTAATTGATAATATTATTTGAAACATTGTAGACTCTTCCACTTTGTGGTCTGATTGCTTATTTTAAGTGTCAGTGATTAAACGTCATCATGAGTATCTGAAACCTTGTCTGTGTGATGTGCAGGGGTGGGATGGGCATGCTGCTCTGACACAAGACAGCTGTGTGGAGTAGCTGCTCTGTCCACCAGTGTCCAGACACTTTGTATTCCGCCTGCTCCACGGCCACTTACCTTTTTTTCTTTCCTATCAGGCAGTTTGTTGGGGTTTAATATTTATTTATATGTGTGTCTGTGTAAAAAAGTGCCATATATGTTCCGGCAGTCATGGATGCCAGAAGGAAGGGCCTGTCAGATCACTCAGAGCAGTAGTTCCAGGCTGCTGTGAGTTCCAGGGTGCTGAGCTCGGATCCTCTGTAAGAGCAGTGTGTTCTTAACTGCTGAGCTGCTTCTCCAGCCCATCTATTTATTTCTAAGACAGAAATTAATTAAAACAGTAACCAGTTTAGACAGGCTTTTGGTGAAGAAGTTATATCTTACCTATTGGCATGGAGGCAACCTTTGCGGCCATTTCTAGTTGTGCTTATAGCTCTGCTTTTCGACTGTGTGTATTTCTAGCCATGGAAGATTATTCCTTACCTTTTTCTTTCTCTTTCTAGTGTTTGATGGGTATATTATTATTATTCTTTCTGTGTTTTGTGCATTTGGTGTTTTGATTATTATGTGACGGAAGGTATTTCTTTTTTGGTCTAATCTATTTGGCGGTCTGTAGGCTTCTTGTATGTTTATGGGCTTCTCGTTCTTTAGATTAGGGAAGTTTTCTTCTATAATTTTGTTGAAGATATTTATTGGCCCTTTAAGTTGGGAATCTTCTTTCTGCATTTTGCATTTTCTTTGACAGCTGTGTCAATATTTTCTATGGTATCTTCTGCACCTGAGATTCTCTCTTCTATCTCTTGTATTCTGTTGGTGATGCTTGTGTCTATGACTCCTGGTTTCTTTCCTAGGTTTTCTATCTCCAGGGTAGTCTCCCTTTGTGATTTCTTTATTGTTTCTACTTCCATTTTTATGTCCTGGATGGATTTATTCAATTCCTTCACCTGTTTGGTTGTGTTCTCTTGTAACTCTTTAAGGGATTTTTGTGTTTCCTCTTTAAGGGCTTCTACCTGTTTACCTGTGTTATCCTCAAATTCTTTGAGAGTGTTATTTATGTCCTTCTTAAAGTCCTCTATCATCATCATTAGAAGTGATTTTAAATCTGAATCTTGCTTTCCTGGTGATATGGGGGATTCAGAATATGTGGGAGAACTAGGTTCTGATGATGCCAAGTACCCTGGGTTGCTGATGCTTATGTTCTTGCACTTGCCTTTCGCCATCTGGACCACCTGAGATACCTGCCCTGTCTCTTACCGGAACCTGTCTTTCCTATTATCTTGGTTGTGTCAGAACTGTGTGGGGTGGGTGTTACTACTAGGGTTAGAGCTGGGGCCCAAGATCTGCTCAGTGCTCGGGCACAGGCAGGAAGGAACCAGTGCTCTGGGCCTGGAGTGAATTCCTGGGTCCCAGTGGGTCCCAGTTACTTCCTGTTTGGGGCGGGTGTTGCTGTCTCCTTACCTATGATACTGCCCAGGTTAGAGCTCCTGGGAGGCCCACTTCCTCTGGGTTTTGTGAGATTGGGTGCAGAGCAGCTGCCCTGGATTTGCTCAGTGCCGATCCCAAATTTTTAATATGACATCTTAGACTCTCTTTCTAATTTAGTCAATTACTTTTTGTTTGTTTTCATGTTTTTTTTTGGGGGGGGGGTCAATTTCTTATGTATCCCAGGCTGCCCTGGAACTCCCTGCATACCTGAGGATGTCTCAGTCTCCTGATCCTCCTCATTCTACTTCCCAGATGTGGGATTACAGATGTGCATCACCCTGCCCAGCCAGCTGCACACATATGCCCACTCTGCTTATCTATCTCCCTCCCTCCCTCCCTCCCTCCCTCCCTCCCTCCCTCCCTTTCCTTCCCTTCCCTTCCTTCTCCTTCTCCTCCTCTTCCTCCTCCTCCTCCTCCTCTTCCTCCTCCTCCTCCCCCTCTCCCTTCCCCTCCCTCTGTCTGTCTGTCTGTCTGTCTGTCTGTCTGTCTCTTACCATGTTTTACTTTTAGAATGCCAGGGTTGTTAACGTTGTAGGTCATTCTGCCAACTGTAGCAAAACCTTCCTTGTTTTGTTGATAGGCTGGATGAGTCAGACAAAGGAAGAAAGCCCTAACAATAATGCCTGAGACCTCTGTTCTGGGCCATATGTTGCTAATGCTTCTCTGACCTGTTCCCCGGGCTCTTTTCATTCCTTTCTGCCCCTTTTAGAAACTGATGCTATTTTGTCACCAATGTTATCCTTACTGCTTGGGTGCTCGCTCTTGAGATTTGTAAGACCTTTTAAATGACAGGAGCACGTGTAGCAAACACCCAGACCATGACATACAGCTAGATGAACTTCCATACAGTGAACACTATGTAATGGCCTCTCAGAAGGAAGATCCACCAGCACTCCACAGCCTGGCTTGTAGCTTCTGGTCACCGGCAGTGCCTTCTCCCTGCTCTAAAAGTAACCATGGCCTGTGCCCCTTGAATTACCTTTGCCTTCATTTGCTCTAGTGCTTTGATCATTTTGTTCCAGTATAGAAACAGACTTTTACAGTATGCAAGACTGCTGTCCTGCGGGGCACATAGATGCGCGTGTAGAACAGTCTGCCTCGTTTGTATCATTTCAATCTGTCTGTCCCGCTATTCAGTTTTCCCTCCTGTTGGCATTATTATGATGAGGAAACAAGTGGCCCTGCTGCTGAAAGCCTATCTGTCATCCCAGCCACCCAGAAGGCAGAGGCGCAAGATGTTAAGGCCACTTGGCTACTGAGCAGGCTCAGAGCCAGTCAGAGCCAGCCTGGGCAGCCTAATGGAGACCTGTGTCAGAGTGAAGAGTGAAAAATGGGCTGGTGCAGTGTTTGTGGTAGAACAGTAACCTAGCATACATGAGATCCTGGGCTGG
>NW_021604564.1:14072260-14072359 GCF_004785775.1 Grammomys surdaster | reverse complement strand
TGTTTGTGGTAGAACAGTAACCTAGCATACATGAGATCCTGGGCTGGGGCAGTGTTTGTGGTAGAACAGTAACCTAGCATACATGAGATCCTGGGCTGG
>NW_021604564.1:13962818-14067260 GCF_004785775.1 Grammomys surdaster | reverse complement strand
GGGGGGTTCTCTCATCAGTGATGATGAGGTGAGCGCGGGTGGGGGTTCTCATCAGTGATGATGAGGTGAGCGTGGGTGGGGGGTTCTCAGTGATGATGAGGTGAGCGCGGGTGGGGGGTTCTCTCATCAGTGATGATGAGGTGAGCGCGGGTGGGGGTTCTCATCAGTGATGATGAGGTGAGCGTGGGTGGGGGGTTCTCAGTGATGATGAGGTGAGCGCGGGTGGGGGGTTCTCTCATCAGTGATGATGAGGTGAGCGCGGGTGGGGGTTCTCATCAGTGATGATGAGGTGAGCGTGGGTGGGGGGTTCTCAGTGATGATGAGGTGAGCGCGGGTGGGGGGTTCTCGTCAGTGATGATGAGGTGAGCGCGGGTGGGGGGTTCTCAGTTATGATGTGAGCGCGGGTGGGGGTTCTCATCAGTGATCATGAGGTGAGCGCGGGTGGGGGGTTTGCTGCATCTAGACAAACCTCACATGCGTGAGGCTCTGGATATAATCCAGAGTATCACACTTACGTGTACACACACACAGACACACACACACACATCATACTGTTTTAGTGTTTGTGGGTTATTTTGGTCTACTTTTCTAAGCACATGCTGTAGGTAAAGATAAAGTCAAAGTATATTAGTATCAAGGGAAGTGCTTGAGTGTCTCTTGGTTCCTAGACTATTTCATAATACTGGACGTTTTGTTAATGGTGTTTTCTCTTTGTATAAGTTTTGTTTCAGGACAACGAGTAGTTTTGATATTTAGTCTATACACATAACATTTGTGATCATTGACTTGCTAAGAACAAACTTACTATTAGTTTTGGTCATCTTATTTGACATAGATTTCTGTGATATTATAAATAGGATATTGATTGGGTGCAGACAGAGAAGCATGTGTTCGAGCAGGCGTCCAATCACCCTTTTCTTGTTGGGCTGCATTCTTGCTTCCAGACAGAAAGCAGGTAAGGTTAAAGGATAACCAATGTCATGGGCTTCATCCTTTTTGGCTTGTTATATAAGAAGAATCTGTTTCCCATAATCCTTGAAGTAGGAGGACTACTTATAATTTCCTGCTACAGTCAGTGATACCAATTTAACTCCAGTCACTCATAGACATATAAGGAAGAAAAGGGGAGAGAGAAGGGGCTCTTCAGAAACAGCAGTAGCTAGCCAGCCCTTTAAATATCCTCCGTATTCTCACCTTATGACATAATGTCTCCTTACCTGAAGTGACATTTAAGCATGACTCACCTAGCTCCTAAGATTACAGTGGCACTACTGTGAGTGGGATCGGTGTAGAGGTTGGGTCATGCTGGGTCGCTTGTGTCCACTAAGCTCCCACTGAGGTAAAAGGCTGAGTCGTCTTGAATGCCTTCATGCTGTTGCTATTGCTGCTCCATGGGAAATGCCGAAAGCTGTCTGCCTCACTGTGATATGTGGCTCTTGCCTCTGTCGTAGGTTGTTCTTTGTCATAGAATATGTAAATGGAGGAGATCTCATGTTTCATATGCAGCGACAAAGAAAACTTCCTGAAGAACATGCCAGGTAAGTGTTTTGTTTGAGGTGGATTTTTTTGCTCAGGGCTGCCTGACCTCTTATGTCTACTGAAAACAATATATGAACAAGTTATCTTGTTACAGTTTATTCTTTGTAAGTCATGAGGTGGTGAAGTTACATAATAAATTATATCTATCACATATTTTGTGCTCATTATGTATTTAGGGTTTTTCAGATGGTTATTATTCATAGCAAAGCCATGTGGTTTTTTTTTCTTTCAATCTAAGGTTTTACTCTGCAGAAATCAGTCTAGCACTAAATTATCTTCATGAGCGAGGGATAATTTATAGAGATTTGAAGTTGGACAATGTACTGCTGGACTCTGAAGGACACATTAAACTCACTGACTACGGCATGTGTAAGGTGAGAGAACCCCCAGACAGCTTGTGACTGTCAGTTAAGTAACTTCACGTTCAGATGGGAAAGGATCACTGCCTTGTTTGGGATGTTTGAGAATTCTAGTCTAAAGACAAGTATACTCCCTGGCCAGTCAGCCATTTGCAGAACTCCATGTCTTCTGGGATGTGTGTGATATATGGGTTACTTTTTTTTTTTTAATTGGTTGTAGCTTTTTCTGTTATACTTTTGGAGAAACTTTGGAAATAACTATTTACCTACGGTCCCATTATGTTAACACAGTATTTGCATATCACCTTCCAAGCTTTTACCAGTTACTAGACCTAAACCTTCTTTCAAATGTTTCCTAGGAGTGTTTTTATATTTAAATTTCAATTCTCTGACATACAGTATGATAAAAATGAAGTAAACATGTTACTTTATCTCCGAATATGTCTGTTAATGGTGTTTTACTCCTGTGGCAACAGTGTTTTAGTTAGAGGTCTGATCTTTTCCCACAGAATGTCTAGAGAACTATTGTACTTATTAACCCTGCTCTAACAAAACGTCTGCGAGTGTGAGTGTATACCCTGCATTCCCGTCCATCAGGAGGATACCATAAACACTCAAATGGCACTGAGGATTTAGTGTTACACCTGCACACCTTGTATTAGAAAGTAAAGTCGTCATGCAGTGTATAAAACTCAAGAACACTTTCCTGTGATAGACCTTATTAAATCATTCCCTGTGTAAATAGTGTGAAGAGTTGGTCCCTGGATTCTCTACATGCCTCTTTTATATTCATGATACCTTTTTGCTCTCGTGGTTCTTTCCTATAGTGTTTTTTCTCTCTCTGGTTTTAAAATTAAACATAATAATAATGGATTGTTACAAGTTCCAAGAGCAAATGAAAATATGCAGAATATTAATCTGCAAATTAGAATAGTGGGGTTTGGGGCTTTTGTTTTTTTTTTTTTAGTCACTATCTGAATATTAGTTAAGATTACGGGTAGCATTAGGAGACAGAGGCATAGTGACACACCTCTGTAAGGTGAAGCAGGCTGGTCATGAGCTCAAGGACAGCCTGGACTGGACAGCAAGAGTTTATCCACTGAGCCATCTCCCCAGCCTGGGAGAAGCCTTTCTTTGATGACTTTCTGTCCTTCTCCTGTCTCCCAAACATATCTGGCCGTATTTATACTGTGATATAAGTATATGTGACACATTTGGTGGTTGGCTAGCTTTTATTTTGCCTTTGTTTTGGTGGGTGTTTGTTTCTGTTTGGCTTGGTTTTATTCCTTTGAAACAAAATTTTGGTGTGTGGCTGAGGTTGACCCTGCATTAACAATTCTCCCGCTTCAGTCTTCCAAGTGCTGGGATTACTCGTGGACCACCATGTGCTTTTAATCTAAAAGTTTCTCTGTTTATTAGTTATTGGTGTGTAGGATATGTTTGTTTTCTGAATGTTAAAATCTCACAATCAAAGACCATGAAAATTTCCTATTGTGTTCATTTTTATTCTTTCTTAGAAAATATTTTAGCAGGTATACAGAAACTTATATTTGTTACAGCTGTTGATGGTTGTTCTATTTATTATTGGGTATTTTCTCTACTTAGCTTATTTGTGCATTGAGCCTTCATTGTTCACCTTTCTACAGCTATTAAAATACCAAAGCAGAAGACAGGCTCCAGAGGAAAAATGGCCAGAAACAAAGCATTGCAATGTCATGAAATACTCATCTTAGTCACAAGATCTCTGTTTTTGTAGTAAACTTTAATATCATTTTGTTTTGTTTTGTTTTGTTTTTATTGTTTTGTTTTTCAAGACAGGGTTTATCTGTGTAGCCCTGGCTGTCCTGGAACTCACTCTGTAGACCAGGCTGGCCTTGAACTCAGAAATCCACCTACCTCTGCCTCCCAAGTGCTGGGATTAAAGGCGTGCACCACCACTGACAGCCCTTAATATCATTTTTAAAACAGTTTATCTTAACTGAATTGACTTTAAAGTTTTCTATACTTTGTTTAGTAGTAATCACTGTTCCTGGTGACGCTGTGCAGGTTTGACACGGTGCATATACATGCTAAGTTTAGGCACATGAAATGGAAGAGGTAAATGTAAAATAGTTTTTTGTCTCTTACCTTGTCACCTTTTTCTCCTTTCCCTTTTCCCCCATGAAAGGAAGGATTGCGGCCTGGAGATACAACCAGCACTTTCTGCGGCACTCCCAATTACATTGCTCCCGAGATCTTACGAGGAGAAGATTATGGTAATAAATAAATAGGTGGTATTTTAGCTATTGCTATAATTGGTACCAACTACAACATAAGTACCATGCATTTTAATATTCACTAATATAGAAGCTTTTCTTAGTTCTGTTAACCTATAGAGAGAGAGACCTTCAGATTCTGAAACTGGACCCAAAAAGGGTTTAGCATTTGGAGTAGTTACATTTAAATAATATTTTACTAATGACAAACACTAAAGAGTGGCAAGAACTATTGTAAGCAATTCACTCTGAGCTCCCTCACAAACCTTCTGAGGTACATGTTGTTTTCAACTCATTCACAAAGAATTGTATAGAAAAGCTTAAATTGTATGCCTGAGTCACAAAAACCAAGGAAGTGCCCTGGGAGGTAGGTGCTTAAGGCATCAGCTATGTGAATCCAGTGTCACAAACTTCAGAAGACTGCTCATGTTCTGGGGAAATACCTTTCTTTCTTTCCCTCCCTCCCCCCTTTCTTTCTTTCTTCCTTCCTTCCTTCTTTTCTTTTCTTTCTTCCTTCCTTCCCTCCTTCCTTCCCTCCTTTCTTTCTTTCTTTCTTTCTTTCTTTCTTTCTTTCTTTCTTTCTTTCTTTCGTTTTCTTTTTCCTTCCTTCCTTCCTTCCTTCCTTCCTTCCTTCCTTCCTTCCTTCCTTCCTTCCTTCCTTCTTCTCTACATAACCCTGGAACTTGCTCTGTAAACTAGGTTGGCCTCTAATTCAGATCCTCTTGCCTCTGCCTCCTTAGTGCTGGGATTTAAAATTTGCACCACTACCCCTGGCTTTCATTAATTTCCTTTACATTTTTTTTTTTTAGATTTATTAGTTCTTTGAGACGTCTATACAATATTTTTTGATCATGTCTACCCTTTCCTCTTCCTCCCAGGCCTCCACCCCCGCCTTCTCCACTCATCCAGCTTTGTCTCCTCTTCCTTCTCACACAGCTAGCCCATGCTGCCCTTATGTTCTTGAACCTGTGGGCTTCCACAGGAGCGTGGTCAACTTGCAAGGAACAACTCTTTAGAGAAAAGTTCCTCTCCTGTAGCTGTCACTTGCCATAGCTCCTCCTGTCTGCCTCCCCTTACCATGCTGGGATTTGGTCTGCCTTGAGTTTACACAGGGCTTGTGCATGCTGTCCCAGTTGTTAAGAGCATGTGTACAGCTGCCCTACTGTGTCTGGAGACTGTTGTTTGCCTGTGTTCATCCTCCATCTCTGGTTTTTACAGTCTTCCCCCTTTTCTACAGTGATCCCATGCTTGGGAGGAGGAACATACAGATATTCTCCTTAGGGTTGGTTGGACCAAGTATTTCTGTAGTTTTTAGTGCCTACCACATTGTTTATAATCTAATTAGAATTTGCTTTTCCATTTTGTTTACATTTCCATCTCATGACAAATAAAATCTGACTATATAAAATCTGAGTTATATAAGTCTCCGATTGCTGGATTTTCACACATGCAGAGAAGATTTATTACTTTAAACTTCTCTCTAAAGGCTTCAGCGTTGACTGGTGGGCTCTTGGAGTCCTTATGTTTGAGATGATGGCGGGAAGGTCTCCATTTGATATCGTTGGTAGCTCTGACAATCCTGACCAAAACACAGAGGATTATCTATTCCAAGGTAATTTTCAGTACTTTGTGGAAATACTGTGTGGATAACCTAGAGCAAAGTAAAGGCTCTCAAATGACACACTCCTGACTTCGTGTTAGTTTGGAGAATTTTTAGATAGTCCCTTCCCACTTCTCTAGCCTGTAGCTTCATTTGTAGTTTCCTTCCCATGCTCAACTCATAACAAAGCAGCTAAGTGTATCCATCATACATAGTAGAGCAGGGATCTCCTGGAGAGACTGGTGACATCTATTAGAGAGATGAATCTTTGCACATAAGCCCCAGACTTGGGATGGAAGAGGTGTTAAGAGCTTGAGGGAGGGGTATCATGGCGAGGAGTGCTGAAAGTCAGCAGTGCAGAGGAAGGAGGCCAAGCACAGGACCTCTGCCATAAAGTGTGCGGCAGCCACAGAACTCTGCACTTGATAATTAAGACCCTCACAGAATACGAGGAAGTGTTCCATATAGTAAGGATCCAAGTGCCATTAAGGTTGTGGAAAGAGAATACAACCACGTGTTAGTGAGCTGTCGTCTCATACCTGTGCCTTTGACAAAGATTTTAGACTGAGAACTGCCTGGTGCTGATGAAGGCCTGGAGCAGTGGGGGGGTCTGCAGGACTGCTCGTGGGGTGAAGTTGTCAGGAGCTTTGCAGAGTAATTTCACATTTCCCAGTACAATTCTGTGTTACACATAGATGCAAGCAAGCACTTTACAGTACTAACTTTTGTACCTTGTAAGAGCTCTGTGAAGCAGGTATTGTTTTTAATTTCTATTCACAGAGGAAGAAACTGAGGCACACTAAGGTAGTAAAAATAAAACATGCTTGTATATAGTAAATGCAATACTCAGGCAAGGGACCAGCTCTAAGAAGGAGAGCCAAGGAAAATGCATGAAGTGTTTCAGTTACGTAGATGATATGTATTCTGCTAGAATGCCTTAAATATCTTAGGATTTAAAGAAAAAACTTAAAGATTCAAGCCACATAAAAACTAAAAATGATACTGTGATTCTTATCTTTTTAGTCATTTTGGAAAAGCAGATTCGCATACCACGTTCTCTGTCTGTAAAAGCAGCAAGTGTGCTGAAGAGTTTTCTCAACAAGGTATGAATTATGTGGAAGGTCTTCTGTGCTTTCTTTCCTGAGTAAGCAAAAAGTGGAGGTTCAGGCGCTGAAATGTTTTAGAACATGAATATGTAACTTTCAGTTAGAACTGGAGTTTTGTTTCATAACCAGAGACGAAATCAAATCCTGACCTGATTATCCTTGTCACGAGGCCAGTATCATTTATTTACCCCCAGCTTGACACTGCATTTGAACTTTTAAATGTAAATGATACACACATACGCTCTCCTCGGTGGAGGAAAATAGAGTCTGTAATTCGTTATAACTGCGTTTTCAGCTGTGTTTCTGTATCATTATCCATGAAACCCATTTCTCACCATGTGGCCAAGAATGTTTTCTATCCATTTCGTAATAAGAACTCTGTATTTTGATAAAATTCAGAAGAAATGAAATAACATCTTTAAAATGTAAGCATCAGTCAATTGCCTGTGGTAGTTGGTAAGCCAGAAGCATTTAGGTTCTAAGATTGTGAGTTTAGGATTCATAAAATTTGTTTCAAATAAATGAAGGTAGAAAATGGGTTGCCTCTGTGGGCACATAAGGATAAATTTAACAAAACTAGAAAATTGCACTTAGTTTAAGATGGCTATTTTTATCTTACATGTGCGGGTGTTTTGCCTGTATGTATATCTGTGTGCCACATGTATCATACGTCCCCAAGGAAGGCAGAAGTGGACGTTGGATCTCCTGGACCTGGTGGTAGAGATGGTTGTGAGTGGCTGTGTGTGTTAGGAATCCAACCTGAATCCTCTGAAAGAGAAGCTGGTGTGCTCTTAACCACTGAATCTCTCTGGCCCCTGGATAGCTCTGACCTCTGCTAGAATGCTTTAAGTATCTTGGGATTTAAAGAAAAAACTTGAAAGATTCAAGCCACATAAAAGCTAAAAATGATACCGATTTTTAGTCATTTTAGAAAAGCAGATTCGCGGATATCTTACACAAGAGAGTATTTAAACTGGAAAGCTTATGATTTTTTACTATGAAAAATGAAGTTGAGAGATGCTAATATATAAAATAAAATACCTTTTATCAGAAAAAAAAAACCATTGTAATTCGTAGTCAGAACAAAAGCTAAGGCGTTCTGAGTTCCAGCCTCCGTCTCAGTCCAGTGATGAGATAATTCTGTGTTACTGTCTTAGACTAATTAGGTTTGTTGCTGCAGAGGCTAGAACAATGAGCTAAACAGAAGTGTGTGGTAACGTTCAGAGGTTTCTGTATTTAATTACTAAATTCTGGCCTTCAACAAAGACTAAACGCTGCCCTTATTTTTCCACATTCTTTCTTTAACAAAGAGTGATGAAGTACTCTACCATTTTAAAAACAGGATTGTATGTAACCTAGGCTGCCCTTGGATTCTGGGATCATAGGTATGCCTCACCATGGCTGGGGCAGGTTCTCTACTTACTGACATGGTGAGCCAGGAGAAAACCCTGCCTGCTGTGACCTCTAGATTACTCACTTGAGTCTGGTCCTTGCTTTCTAGAAATAACTAGACATTTCAGCTTCACAAATAAAGCCATCATAAAACAGGAATTACAGTTGTCTAGTTCTTGAAACACTGCTTTTGCCATAGGACCCAAAGGAACGATTGGGTTGTCACCCTCAAACTGGATTTGCTGACATTCAAGGACATCCATTCTTCCGAAATGTGGATTGGGACATGGTATGTAAATTTTATTTTCCCAGCTTGGGTTTTACTGTAATCAAAGTCCAATTTTTAATATGTTTATAAGTTATTGAGAAACTAAGATATAATAGCTTAAATAACTTAAAACTACTGTATAGCACTTATAAAAAGCTGTAGAAACAAACAGAATAGTTAATGTACTGGAGAAAGTTGTAATATTACTGGGGCCCAGAGCAATGTCCCGCTTACTAAGATGTGGCCATGACTGCTGATACCTGGTGAGCCATCAGAGAGCAAAGAAAATATGAGGCGCAGTGTCCTGAATGCAGACCTCAACTCTCATCCACATGTCTTTTAGATGGAGCAAAAGCAGGTGGTCCCACCCTTTAAACCAAACATTTCTGGAGAATTTGGTTTGGATAACTTCGATTCCCAGTTTACTAATGAACCAGTCCAGCTCACTCCAGATGATGAGTAAGTAATTCCACACACTAAAAAAAAATTTCAAGCTTCTCTTGAAATCTCCCAAACCTTAAAGCTACTTAAGTGTTTATGAAAATATTCTGATTTATATGTAACCATTACATTGCTGGGTGTTTGAATCCATTATGCTGTTAAAATCTCTGTAGCAACAGTTATGTCTACTAACTTTGGATGGTTGGCCCAGTTCACACAACAGCCTCGTCAAGGGGGTATTGTCATCTTCACTTTACAGATAGATGAGGAACCACGGCTCAGAGAGCAAGCAAGAGCACATGTCAGGGCTCATACCCCGGCTGACTGACCAAGGCCTGTGGGCTGCACAGCTCCATCTTAAATATGCCATCCCTCTAAGTTTACGGGTATTCTTTGTAAGAACAACAGCAAGTTTCTAGTCTAGCCAGCAGGGGTCAGAATGGTGTCTGTGTCACATCTTTTAAAAATGTAATTTAGGGTGATTTGAGATCATTTTGATCCATTCTCTTTCTCCTTCCTTCCCCAAAGACATATTCTCTTATCCCAAGGGGCCTCTGCTCCTGGACATTCACTTTGCTGACATCTTAGTCCTAGCGTTCGTCAAAGCTGTTCCTTATAGTCTCAGGTTCTGAAGCCTTCTCTCAGTGCATTAAATGTAATTATTCCTTGACTTTAACTGCAAGAACTGAGACCTCGCTGATGTAGCTTGCACCCTTTTCAGATGACCTCAGGCAGCTTTATGTCTCAGGACTCTCAGGATTGTGCCTTACTCTTCTGGGCCTTATTTTGCCTCCTGCTGGGGAAAACCACTCTTCTAGACCGCCCCCCTGAATCCCCCCACCAGCGCTGGTCTGCCTTCTCCCTTGCCAGCTGTCTCATTGCTTTACCTCTGAAATTTTTTCCAATATTTTCCTCCTACCTAAAAGCACACTTAGCTTTGCTTTTTCCACAGAATCTTACCACTTCTTTGAGGTACTTTTCATCTTCAGACATGTAAAGAAATGGTTAGTGATGGTCTTACTAAAAGAGAGGTAAGCGGTGTCTACCAGACAGGCCAGTGAGCATTGACTGCCTTATGTGTTCTTACCACAAACGTTTGCTTCTTAAGCTTTGCCAGGTCAGGCTGACTTCTTAATTTCTAAGTTTCAAAGCATTGTTTGGCTAGTCTTCTCCCCTGACATCTGTGGGAGGTTTGACATCTTAAGCAGTGCCAGTTTCATCTCTATAAGAATTATCTCTCATCTTTTTCCCCTTTGTATGACACCAGGATACTCTGGGCTCAGTATCTGCCAACCCTCTTTGCAATATTCAGTTAGTACCTTAGAGACTTCAGCAGGCCCTGTATGGTAGATACTAGCTTTTTAGTGACTTGACTACTGAGTAGGCAAATGAAGCAAAAAGCATTATGCTAAGTGTTGGATGTTCATGGATGATCAAAATAGTCTGGTTTCACACAAAGCTCTCTGTCTACTAGGAGAGCTATAGTAGTCATTCCTCACAGAGCTGTGTGTTAGGAAGAACAGGGAGTTCATCAGAAGAGAGATGCTCAAATCCATGCCATTCTTACCAGCTGTGCACCCTTCTGTAGAATTGTATAACTTCTCTGAGCCTGTTCCTTCTCAGCGTATCTACTTCACAAGGTACCTACGAAGAAGTGAGTGCAGGATGGTTTCTGAAGCCTCCCTCTGCCCCTCCACGTCTCTCCTGAGCATTTCTACCTGTTTAGCATCTCCCTGAGTTTGTCTACAAACCCCTCAGATAACTGGAGTCTAAAAATCAACATAATAACCTTTGTCTCTTTTTCTGTGCTTTGCCACGCCTCATGTCTGCCTGTTGCCCCGCCATCTGCCACTGTGCTTGTTGATGTCTTTCACGCCTCAGATTCTGCAGTGCCCACTGCTGATGGGGCTTTTTGTGGTTTTCCTTTAACACTTGGATCTGAGCTTCCTTTTCTTACCCTGTTGCCTTAACCCTAGATCCAGACTCTTGCAAATCAAACCAAAAGTATAGTACCTGCTAGCTGATTGCTTCATCCCTTCACCATGTTACTAGGAAGTATACATCCTAGACAGCATACCTCATGAAGGACTGCTTCAGTTCTTCAGCCCTTAATCAGAAACATTCCAGGTAACCGCTGTCCTCTTGTCTGGCATTTTAAACCCACTCACTCCAGCACTGCTCCTGCCTGACTTTTAGCCATGTCACCAAGAGACAAAAGGTGTTTGGAGCAGTCTGTCATTTACCATTCCCTGACAAGAGGGTGCCACTCTCTCTGTCTTGTGCTTATTTTCCTCTATCTTTTTTTTTTATCAATTGAAATTATCTCATTTCAGCTGTACCTGAAATGCAGCTAGATCTTTGATTGGCAGTGAGATACCATCATGTAAACATCATTAGTGTTTTAAATCTAGCCATGGCGTTCCTTCCAGTATCACCTACCACTTAGCACCCTTCTGTTCCTGAGCTCTTTGATGATTTTTCTTGCATTTCTACCAGTCTTTCAAATTCCTCTTCTATAATGAATCTGATTCCCAGTCTGATTCTGGGCCCTTTTGGTTATAAGGTTGCTTGTGGGGTTCATAGACTTCCTGTGAGGCTATTTTTTTTTTCCTGATTCTTCTAGAACCCATTTTGTGATTAAGAACTTGTCTTTTCAAAGTTAATGTTATTTAGCCCTGTTTTTTCTTTTTAGTTGTATTTCACTGTTTAAAGGGTGAAAATACTTTGATTATGATGAAAATTTGTGTTTTTCTTTCAACAGTGACATCGTGAGGAAGATTGACCAGTCTGAATTTGAAGGTTTCGAGTATATCAACCCCCTCCTGATGTCTGCAGAAGAATGTGTCTGATTCTGCTTATTGCCATTTAGTGCATGGATCCGCCTGTTAGCCTGGTCACAGTTAGCATTTTATGTTGTCCCTACAGAAATCTCTCTCGATATCCTGTTAGAGACTATAGGAATCATACAGCTAAGTAGAGCTAAGAAACAGAAACTAGCTTCCTGACAATCGTGTCAAACTCCAGAGGCTCCTTATGAGGAAGGACCATGTCTTTGTGTAAAGGAAACAACTCAGCTTGTCAGAGAAAGACTCTGCTGCTTTGTGACACACGGTGGGATGACATCATCAGTCCCCCACAGTTGTTGTCACTTTGGGTTAAGTTACTGAAGGTTTAATTGTGTAGTAGAAGGCCATGCAGAGTACTGCATGTGTTACTGGTTTCCGAGTTCCCTCAGTTTAAGAATCCTCCTATAAATCTTCTCATTACTTTGGGTAATTAAAAATATTTAAGGAAGCAATTATCAAATTCATATACAATTGATTTGTTTTATTAAAAATTGGGTTCTAAATTATTAGCTGTGTTTCAAAAACAGGCACAGTGATGTATTTTTTGTTTTTTAATAAGGGGTTAGCTTCTGAGCTTGCCTTTTCAGTGAAAACTAGCACGCTAATACATGTTCAGAGACCCAGGATGCATATGAATGGACAGCTGCTCATGTAAAGGAAAAGGTAGCTTCAGAAAGAACAATGGTAGGAATTTTATTTCTTACCGGAGAATAAATCCTACAGTTTGATGTTTACGATTAATGTAAATAATGAGGAGGCTCTCACTTCTTACCAACTTAATAAACATTGCGTTTATTCAGGGGAGGCGGAGTGAATAATTTACCTTCTAAGTAGAATGTCTTAACTGCTTTTGGTTCCTTGTTCAGAATACATTATCTGTACTTTGACCTTTTCGTGATGTCTGCAATGAAATTCAAGACCAGTGATGATGACCATGGATAACTATGCAGCACACACACACAGTTCTAGCTCTTCCTGAGTTCTTATGTCATAGCTAACTTGTGATACAGAGTAAAGTCCATTTCCGGTTAGAGTTCTTCAGTTCTCCACAATATTTTTATTAATAGTAGTATTTAGCAATCTCTTATTTAAAGAGAAGTACCATTTTAAGCACCATTCTGTTTATTTTAAATATTTTTATATAAAGGACTTTAAAATGTTCATCTAAATAAGCTACAGTTGTCAAATCAGTAAATTTAATTTTAGGAATGCTATATAGTGCTGAGCTTTTAGTGATTTAAAACATGTAGGCATTTGAAAATATCTTTTTTGAGGATGCTACATTTCATTAGAAGTGTAAGTCGTGTCAAGTTTGTGTCATGTATTTTCTTCAAATACTGTAAGAGAGCAGTGAAAAACCTCCGCTGATTAAAGCCAACTAGGGACCATCAAGGTGGCACTTGCCAAAGCCTGATGACCTGATGCCTGGAACCCACGTGCTGAGAGGAACGGACCAGCTCCCACAGGCTGGCAGCCATGGCGGGTGCACAGCCCTCCCTGCAGGGCATAGATGTGAGGGAGCAGACAGACAAGTGCAGTCAAGTAAGACAGACAAATGCACATTGCTGGGCAGATGCTCGTGTGCATTTCATGTGGAGAAGTGTATGTTTCCCCTAAGATCTCACGGATCTTAAATCAAAAGGCAGCATTCACATCATAAGCTGGTGGGGAGTCTGCAGTGTCAATATGCCTATGACCTAAGTGGTGCTTCTCCCTGGGGGCATTTTAGACTGAGAGTTGTTGAAGTGCAGTGTCCAGCCTGCCTGGGACTCTTTGAGGACTTCATTTTGAGAAACATTTTTTTCAAGTTATTTTTTTTCTGGTGGCCATATTTCTTATTGGAGTGTGAGTCTGTTTTTTGTGATAAAAACATTTTAAGAAGGGGTAATCAATGAATTATCATGCATTTGCCAACAAATTTAGGTGAATAAATTCAAGTTATATGTCTTCCTTGTCCTCATCCGCAAACAAAACCTGTACATTTTCTGCCAGTAACATGTAAATGATGAGTGTTTTTCTATGATGGGGTTTCAACCATACTTAATTGCAGTCTTTGTTTTTAAATCTTTTTTTTATTATTGTTGTTAAATAATAAGACTTACTATGTGTGTTTTATACAATTATTACAAATGATTTTAATTCAGTTCTAGTTTTCAGTCCTTAAGTGCCATGCCAACTCTCTGTATGTTATGTAAATGTTCTCTCAGAATACTCACCAGGGAAATGCTGATCTGGATGGGCAGAGTGATGGGCACTTGGTGTCTTAGAAATAACTTATTTGCATAAGCTTGTGATCAATTTATCACAAAGAAATTTGTTTTAATTTTTGTCATGTAGAACACTGCCTTGTTCACTATAATATAATCTGTATTTGTATAATTTTTTTACATTAAAATCTTTAAATAAAATGTTTAATACCTATGAGGAGTGGGCCATTTTCAACTTTAAAAAAAATATATTCCAGAACAAGACTGTGAACATTTGTTCCAGAATTTCTGTAACTCAAACAACGTTTTGGTGCTGATGACTAAAAGATTCTAGTACATTTTAACCTGTTCCTCTTTGGGTCTTTTCTTGTGAAGAAAAAGAAATCAGCTGAACATAGAACATTGTACCGTACTTTAAACTGAAGCTTAGTCAGTCCTTCAAAGCAAGTCATTCTCGTGTTAGGCTTCACTCTGATCTATTGTATTATAAAAGGGTGGAGCTTCTTCTCTGGGTAATAGCTGGTATTCCCCCCCCCCATACAGTCTTCACCATAGCTCCCCATTCTCCCATGAGCATTGCATCTTCAGTGCCTCTCTGGGCAGAGCAAGGAACTGTATATTGAAACCTCTTCCCTGTATTTATCCTGATTGCACCCTTGCTCAGTACAGTTACAGGTGGGACCAGTGAAGAGCCCTTCAGGCAGTTCGACAGCATCAGTTTAGCTATCTGAGCATTGATGAGGTTTCCAAGCAGTCCAAAGAGGACCTTGGAAGTTTAGGGGGATTTTGCATATAAATCATTGAGTCGCTGGGACAGCCAGCTTCCTTCCCCCTGAAAGGTAAAACAGGTCTCCAGTCCCTGAGACACTGACAGCTTGTTTCTGAACAACACCAAGCCATGAGGCATGTGGTAGAGTTGGGATCTTTCCTAGATTTCCTCTAGGAAAGAGTGGAATCGAACACCTGTGAGACCATTTAATCCCAGTAGTCAGCCACAAATCTACTGTAGTGTGGTATGGTGTGGTGTGTATCATGCTTAATAGGGGTGATAAAGCTGAACCCTTGCCATTTACACCCAGGACAGGCCATGGAAATACACATGGGGGCCATGTTGCTATCATGTGACTTAATGACGCAGATGAGTTTCTATTTCTAGGTGATCTGTGGTGGAGACTTTTTAGACTTAGAGTAGGTTCCACAAAGCTGTGAATATCCACAGGAAGGTCAGGACGTGGCTGCTGCCTGCCATACTAAGACGGTTTGCGCTGAGAAGTGGCAATTGGCTTTCACCAGTGCGATTAGAGAGCAAGCTGCCAGATGCTCCTGTCTGGAGCAGTTTTGTGCAGCTCAGAATGAGACTGGGATGTGAATGTGACAGACATCCATCCTCGCGTGGCAGTTCAGACCCTATTGACACTAGCATACATTTTCTCCAGTTGCTGTTAGTGCTGGAGAAACTGAACTTATACATCATGAAGAGGTGTTTGCTTTGATGTTTTCTAGAGCCTAAACTTGACAGTTGGTTAGCTCATTCACACTCAGTTTAGCCTATCCATAGAAACATAAATGTGAGAAGGAGCCTGGGGAAGGGTTTCATTTAGCAACAGCCTTGAAGGAGTTGAATGCCATTCTTTTGCTTTTCCCTGTAAAGAGATAATAAAGCTGCCAGTCAACAAATGGGCAAATGAACTGGCCAGATAGTCTTTGGAAAAAGAAACAAATGGCCAGTAACTATTTTAAGAAGCCTTCGATCTCCCTAGCTCTTAGGAAAATGCAAATTAAAACTACTTTGAGTTACCACCTGATCCTAGTCAGTATGGCTGTTAGAAGTCTGCAACAAATGCTGGAGAGGATGTGTAGAAAAAGGAACCTTGGGCCAAAGAGCTGGCTCAGCGGTTAAGAGCACTGGCTACTCTTCCAGAGGTTATCAGTTCAATTCCCAGCACCCACATGGTGGCTCACAACCATCTGTAATTAAAGAATCTGAAGCTCTCTTCTGATGTATCTGAAGACAGCTACATTGCACTCACATAAATTTAAAAAAAAAAAAAAAGGAACCTTTATTCACTGTTAGTGGAGATGAAAGCAAAGCAACTTAGCCGTTACGGAGATCAGTTTTGAGATTGCTCAAATAATTAAGAATATAATTAGCCCATGACCCCACTATTTCAGTGCTGGGCATATACGCAGAGAGCACCACGCCCTACCATAGGGGTTTGCACCCCATGTTTACTGCTGCTTAAGTCACTGTAGCAAGTGATTGGAATCAACCTGTTCATCCATCAACAGATAATAATGAAAACTTGGGAGTAGTGGTGAATTTGATTCAGCTCTAAAGAAACATGCAATCACAAATGTATAGGAGAATGGAAAGGCAATGAAGTCACAATCTCAGAAAAGAACTGCATCTTTTCCCTCAGGCAGAATCTGACCAATATGCCATGTATAGATGCAAACAGTGCATCTTTAGGTAGAGACTAGCATGTAGTAAGAGAACGAGAGAGCTTAAAATTTAGGGGATGATGGACTGAAGGTAATGAAGACGAGTTATGCAAGCATATAAATCTTGTTTTTCTAGTTCTTACTCTTGCCATGGATTTTTTTCATTTTCAGTGGTAGGAAAGTGCATAAAAATATACTCCAGTGAACAAAATCCAGCTTAAAGCAACACTGTTTCTGTTCCAAATGACTATTCTAAATACAGAAGTTCATTTGAGTGTCATGGTCTGGGTCTGGTTAATTTCAGCATATGATGTATTTTATTTGCAGAGTTTTCTGTAATGTAGTTAAAAATTTAAAAAAGGAAGGCATTTGGTTTCTAGAACTAAAACTACAGGGCTAGATTTAAACTTTAACATAAGCTGGGCATGGTGGCAAACACGAAATCCCAGCTCCTAACATGGGAGGCCAGAGGATCAAGAGTTCAAGATCCCCCTTGGCTGTACTGAGAGTTCCAGATCAGCTTATGATAGAAGACCTTATCTTGAAGGAAAGTTGGGGGTGAGATGGTTCAGTAGTACAGGCCCTTGTCAACAGTCCTGACAACAGAAATGGGATCCCTGCGATCTACATGGTGGGAATAGGGAAGACCCTCTAGAAAGGTGTTCTTTGAGCGCCATACAAGTGCTGGGCATCACTGTCTCCTGATAAATAAAAATTTGAAAATGATTATAAGAACTTTCTGTGAGTAGTTGTATGACTTTATATTAATAGTTGGGAATAAAATGTATATTACAGGAACTTAACTTTGGAATTTTGGGTGTGCCTGTGGGACTGCAGGCATAGCCTCAGCTGGCCCTCAGATTCATCTCTTTATTATTTTTGTTGTTAAGCTAGAGTTTCTCATTGGCCTGAGCTTGCCTAAGTAGGCTAGTCTAGTTGGCCAATGCGCCATCCTCCCGTTCCCATCTCCCTGTGCTGGGATTACAAACACATACCACTTCTGCATTTTTATGTGGTTTGGGCACCAAACTCAGGCACAAATGTGTGTTTGTGTGTGCGTGTGTGTGCATGTGTGTGTGTGTGTGTGTGTGTGTGTGTAAGCCAGCACTGTATGGCTATTTTCCCCAGCTCCTTAACTTTACATTTTAATGGACTCAAGAGAGGAAGGGAGGGAGGGAGGGAAGGACTGTTGGGAGGCGCGGCAGGTGCTGGCAAAGTCTGCCATCTCTAGGTGGCGCTGTCAGCCATAATTCTTCCTAGTAAACAAATAAATTGCGCATGTGCCATGGTAAAAGCCCGCCAAAGTTAAAGCCCATCCCACGGCGTTTGGCGCGCAACGAGTAAGCAGCCAATCAGAGGTGATTACACCGCTCTAGGGTATAAAACTATGCTTTCCCAGGGCTGGGTGTCGGGTGTGTGTGTGTCTTCTCTGTGTCTTCTGTGTGTCTTCTCCGTCTTCTCCGTCTTCTTCCACCATTTTGGTTTTTGGGAATAAACGTGTTTCTACGGAAAGATTCTGGTGTGTGTGTGTGTGTGTGTGTGTTCTTGCTGGCGAGACCACTACACGCGCGCGTCACAAAGGACGGAAGGAGCGAGAGGGAGAGGGAGAGGGAGAGGGAGAGAGAGAGAATATCAAGAGTCGAGGGGGGCTTGAAACCAGGGCTTACCTTTTAATTCTGAGCTGTACCTAGTCTAGAGAAAATGTAAGCAACTTTTTTCCTCATGACTGAGATTCTACTTAACACAAATGTTTCCGTGTACCGAAGGGTCTGTATTTGTGAATGGTTTGACTCAGTTTTACTGTTTGGTTTGACTTTTGTTTATATTGTTAAGGATTGGGCCCGCAGCTTCATACATACAAGGCAGATGCTGACAAGCACTATGTCAGCCTTGATGGCTTTTCTAAACGTTCCTTATGTTAAGCTTAGAGGTATAATTCATGCATTGATTGGGAGGTTGTGTAATACACTGTTTTTATTTGAGAATTTCATGCATGTATACAATGTATTTTGATCATCCATTTCAGCTCTAGCTGGACCCCCTCCTTGCAGCAGGCATCTCCCTACTTGTCTTCCTTCCCTCTTCATAACTCATAGCCAATCAGAGCTGCCCATGTGCACATGGCTGTGGAACCATCCACAGTAGCCAGAAAAATGACCCCCCACTTCCCTCAGCTGCCAGTAGCTCCTCCCCTATGCATGGGACCTTGAGCCCGACTCCCGCCGCCGCCCGTCCCCCCGCCCTCCACCCCCAATTCATTTTGGAATTTGGCTTCATTTTGTGCAAGTCTTACAGGCAGGCAACCACAGCAGCCGGGTGCATGAGTACAGTAGCCACGTCCTGTTCAAAAGCCAGCATTTCACAGCTCTCCTCCCCATGCCCTGGTTTTACCTCCTCTTCTAAGGTGTATGCTCATTCCTTGGGATAGGGTGTTGACATAGATGTCAAATTTTTATGGCTGAGCACACCTATTTATTCTTTTTTTTTTTTTTTTTTTTTTTTTTTGGTTTTTCGAGACAGGGTTTCTCTGTATAGCCCGGGCTGTCCTGGAACTCACTCTGTAGACCAGGCTGGCCTCGAACTCAGAAATCCGCCTGCCTCTGCCTCCCGAGTGCTGGGATTAAAGGCGTGCGCCACCACCGCCCGGCACACCTATTTATTCTTAGCATGATGAATTTTGAGTTCACATTAACTGCTGCCCACTACAAAAAAAGAAGCTTCTCAGCCAAGGTGGAGAGCAGATATATTTACGGAGAGAGTTGCTGGCACGGTGGCACTGAGCCGAAAGTGGAAGATCCCTCCGGCTCTAGCAGGTTCCATGTTGTGCTGCGTAGGGAGGGAGGACTGAAAACTGTATTTTAGCAGCAGCAGCAGCAGCAGCAGCAGCAGCAGCAGCAGCAGCAGCAGCAGCAGCAGCAGCAGCAGCAGCAGCGTTCGGGGGGTTCTGGTGGGGGGGAGGGGGGGGAGGGGAAGGTATAAATCAGCACTCCACTCTGGCCCTGCAAGTCTGAGTGGCGGCACCATAGTTCTACGGGAGTTGGAAAAGTGTAATTTTAAGGAATTATTTGTTTGATATTATGAACAACTGTGTTGTAGAAAAGTTGGCTTAGAATTTTTTTTTTTTAAGCATACGCATGTGTTTACGTAGGAGATATTTCCTGGGTTAAAATGGTCTCTCCCTAGCAGTGTGGTTTGGGCTTGTGGGAGATCGGAAGTGGGGCGGACAACTTTGGTCCTGGTTGGCTGAATGATGGTGCTATGCTTCACCACTAGGGGTCAGTCTCTTGCCTAATGATGGTCAGAGTTACCCTGCAGAAGCGATCTGTATGCACCCGCAAGTTACCAGTGATCAAGAAGTTCAAGATTTTATTGATGTTCATCTGTGTCTCGATTTTAATCGCGTCAATATATTATTCAAATTTTTCTTCAGAGTGAAATCTGCATTATTTGGCAGTTTGGCTTAAGTAGGATTCTTTCCCTCTGTAGATACTGTAACTTCTAGGTTATCTTTATGGATAATCTATCTCATTTACTAATGAGAGCCTCTTTTGTGTCAGGCAGTGAGGAAATATATGCGAGGGTTTAGTTATGCCAGTTTCCCCTAGAAAGAACACTTCTAGTTGATAACGAAACTGAGGGTGGGCAGAGGCAGCCATGGCAGGTATCTCTAATCCCAGTCTTGGTTAAATGAGACCCTGTCTCAAATAAATATAAATAATAAATACAAATAAAATTAAAGCTGACTTGGTTATTAATGAGCACAGGAATTTAGTTGTTTCTGTATCAAATGTTACAAGACATTAAAAAGTGGTGTCCTTTGTTGATTCAACCTATAGATTAAGACACTCAGAGTGTCAGTCATAAACATAATATTACCTGGAGTTACAGCTTGCATGAGGCCCTTGAGACTGATAGGGAAAAAAACCCAACCAAACAACCAAATGAAAACAATATGGCTTGAGTTGGAAAGATGGCACAGTGATTAGAAGCACGTATTGCTCTTACAGGGGACCTGGGTTCAGTTCCCAGCACCTGCATAGTGGCTCACAACCATTTGCAATCCATTTCCAGGAGATCTGATGCTGTTGTCTCACCTACACACACAGCGTTGATAGGGTGGACATGTATAAAACAGTCATACACATAAAGATTTTTAAAAATTACGAAAAATTCCACGTGATTTCAGAAGCATTGACTGGGGTTTTAAATTTGTATTTAATCACTATGGCATGTGGGTGTGGGTGGGTGTGAGCATGCGTGTGGGCATGAACATGCTATGGTGCACGAGCTGCAGTCAGAGGACAACCTGCAGGAGATGGTTCTCTGCTTCACTGTTTCGGGCTAGAACTCTGGCTGCCAGACTTGCCTGCCTGGTGACTTGCCGACTGGGCTGCCTGTGTTAACAGTTGGTACGTGTGCGATGCTGGTGTGAGGGTGGAGGTACATGGTTTAAGCCAGCTGCCAGGAAATGGTATTTTTCTTTCTGACCCTGTTGATGATCATTTCTGCTGGTTCTCGACTCAGAGCGGTAATTTACCTCATTGCCCAGAACAACTGGTTGTGAAACACGCTTCTCATCAGCAAGGCTTAAGGTTTGCTGTGCTGCTGACACCACTTTACAATCGGCACTTTGTATGAAGAGCCTCTGAAAAATACGAGCCACATCCCCTTACAGAGAATTCTCATAAGCATAGAAAGTTTCGTCCTTTTAAAATAGAGGGTAGTGCTTGTGCTTTACTGACAGGGCCTGGAATTGTTGCTTGTATTTGATTTTCAGAGATACTAAAGAGATGAGACTTTCCCAAAGGACATCGTGCCTCCCGTCAGGGCCACCCAGGTAGACATTACAATAGATGATCCCTGCTGACCTGGGCCCCTGCATGTGTTAGACGTCTGTAACCATCCTAAACAACTGTTCAAAGTCAGTGTGAACCAGGCACAGAAAAGATGACCATATGTAACCCAGTATAATAAGGGGAATTTTTATCCCACCTCCACCTAACTCCCCTCCCCATTATCTCCTATTCCCCCTTCATGTCGCCTGTGTTCTGTTACCAGTCCCCTGCCCCCATGATCTTTCCTCTCCCTCCCCACCAGCAGTCCTTTTCCGATACCCTTCATTTTATTTTACAACTACTCTAAGTTAAAGACACGGATCTGAAGATTCAACACCAAGATTCACACAGGAGTGGTGACGGGTGGGCAGAAGGGTGGGAGGGATGACTCGGGATGGACTTACACATGAGAAGCTGAATTTGAATCACTCTACGGGGGATGATGCTCCTCCCAGAAGGCTGCCAAACAAAAGCCCAGTGCCAGGTGTGAAGATACCTCTTTTTGTTGGTTAACGGTGTCCTGGAGACACCCCCCCCCACCCCGATAATACAAGCTCTTGCAACTGGTATTGGTTGCCCACCAGAACTCAATAGTAAAGGTAAGACCCTATTGCTGAAGACATCACACCGTGCTCATAGGACATGAAGACATCAAGTTGGTACCGACCGGGAAGCTTCCTCCCTGTGGCTAGCTCTCCAGTAATGGAAGGTGTTTTGTTGGCTACTGGGGTTGGGAAGCATCAACAGTCTTACCCAGCTATGAACCCTGGAAGCAACAATAATGACCAGGATGCTGAGGTTAAAAAAATGAATATTGTAAATCAAAATGCCATTTGAAATGCTCCTCAGGAGGAAATCTCTACCCTTTCCAGGAGGTTTGCTTTCCGTAGAATTACTTTGCCTTCGTCATTACAACATGGTACCTTATATTTCATTCCATTCTGTATAACGTCTTCTCTCCATCCAAGTACTAACCAGGCCAGATCCTGCTTACCTTCTGAGAGTATTTAGGGTGCTGTACAACTTCATAAACAGTTTGCACTCCTTGTTTAGTCTTAAAGATCCTGACAAGTATCCTTCATCCCAGGACTACTGAATCTTCGCTGGGTACTGGGCCTAGCATCTCAGGCATTGACATATCTTGGTATTCCCCTTGTATACATGAAGAAGCAGAAAACTGTCACCGACTCGGGGTCAATATGTGCTCTAGTTATCCCCAATAACTCTCAAAAGAGCATCTAAAGTTTGCTATGGAGCATTTTGTCTTTCTCTTCAAGAGTGCAAGGCACTGACCAGGCAGTGGTGGCGCAAAGCCTAATCCCAGCACTTGGGAGGCAGAGACAGGCTGATTTCTGAGTTCAAGGCCAGCCTGGTCTACAGAATGAGTTCCAGGACAGCCAGAACTACACAGAGAAACCCTGTCTCGAAAAACCAAAAAGAAAAAAAGAAAAAAAAAAGTGCAAGG
The DNA here is from genome assembly GCF_004785775.1 of Grammomys surdaster. Taxonomy (NCBI): domain Eukaryota; kingdom Metazoa; phylum Chordata; class Mammalia; order Rodentia; family Muridae; genus Grammomys; species Grammomys surdaster. The sequence goes on along the minus strand of NW_021604564.1, from coordinate 14,044,505 downwards.
CACAATTGGACCACAGTCTTAAGGATTTATGTATATATGAATACATTGTAGCAGCCGGGCGGTGGTGGCGCACACCTTTAATCCCAGCACCTGGAAGGCAGAGGCAGGCGGATTTCTGAGTTCGAGGCCAGCCTGATCTACGGAGTGAGTTCCAGGACAGCCAGGGCTACACAGAGAAACCCTGTCTCGAAAAACCAAAAAAAAGAAAGAAAGAAAAGAAGAAAAAGAATACATTGTAGCTATCTTCAGACACACCAGAAGAGGGCATCGGATCCCATTACACATGATTGAGAACCACACCATGTGGTTTCTAGGAATTAAACTCAGGACCTCTGAAAGAGCAGTCAGTGCTCTTAACCACTGAGCCATCCCTCCTGACCCAGATCACAGTCTTAAACCCACCCTGTTTACTCTTGGTTCCTGTTCCTGTGGGTCTGCTCAAACCTCAGTCCTTTTGGAGCTGCATCACCCCAGTCCTGCCCGCTTTGTCCCACACCTGATCTTGAACTCGTTTGAGCCTCCTGTGTCATATTCCCACAAAGTACATCTTGGACAGTGGGTGGGAAGAGATCCCACGTCTCGCGCTTGCACCGTGAACAGAGCCCTTCGCTGCGCCAGCTGGGCTGAAGCTGCGGAGCAGCGGGCTTGACAGACCACCCAGATGGTTTGGATAATTTGATAATGCTTGGGGAAGGCTGCACAAAGGAAAGGCCTTCACCCACACATTAAGTGCTGACCTAGGCTAGACCTGCCTCTGTCCGGAAAGTGAGTCATTGTGGGTTTCTGTGACATTCCGCAGCACTGAGGCAAACGCATGTCCAGGCCAAGCCCTGGCGTCCCAGGTAAAATCGTGGAAATCGAGGGAAAGGAGCCTCCCGCCGAAAGGCAGCTAGTCCTTGCTAGCTTCCTGTTTTGCCCTGTGAGCGTGACGTTAGGGGCTGTTAGTTTCTGTTTTCTTTTTATAATAAATGAATCTTGGAGCAGAGCTATTTCAGGATCGAGATTGCCTTTGACGTATTAACCAGATCAGTGTGTTTGAAACCCCTTAGCGGCAGGTGTTTCCTCCGTCAGCGACAGATGCGGTTCTCAGAAGGCTGCAAAGCCACTCCAACTGAACCCGATATGGGTAGAACATCTCGAGAATACTGGCTTTTGAGATTTGCACATAAATTCCCCTCCCTCCCGCTGCTCCCGCCTGTGTGACTTCTTCTGAAAGTACATCTTTATTTTTTTTAATTTTTAATTCTCGTTTTACTTTATGTGTATGAGTGCTTAGCCTGCATGTGCATAAGTTGTCTATGCAGTACCTATAGAGGGCAGAAGAGGGTGTCAGACCTTCCTGGAACTGGAGTTACAGACAAGAGTGGGGGCTGCCATATGGGTGCTAGGATTGAACCCAGGTCCTTTGGAAGGGCAGCCACTGCTCTTAACTACTGAGCCATCCGTCTATCCCTCCAGCCTCCACCCTCCTGTGGTTTCTTGAGATGACTTCTGAAGGTAAACCAGACCTCCTGCTCTTTGGCCTTAGCCCCCAGACTTCATTTCAGAGAGTAGATATTGACCCAGAAAACATCCGTTTCCTCTAACAGTTCCTCTCAAAAGCAGAGCCACTGTCTCTACCATCTCCAGCCCACTGGAGATACCTTGCTGCGGGAGGAAGGAAAGGAGGGCGGTCGTTCTTCCCCGCCAGCGTTCACAGAGCCAGAAGTGTATGTACCTAGTCTATACTCCAGGGCTGGAGTCGTGGTGTTGGAAAAGGAAGCTGTGCACCTTGGTTCAGCATCCTTGTTTCTAGAAGCAAAGTGTTAATGCAGGACTTGGGGTTCTCACAGGGATGCTGTTTAAGATAGCCTAGACCAGCAGTCCCCAGAACGACCCTATCACAGGGTCACCTACATCCATCAAAAAATACCAATGTTTACATTGCAGTAGCAAAATTACAGATATGAAGTAGCAACAAAACTAATTTTATGATTGAGAGTCACAACATGAGGAACTGTATTAAAGGATCTCAGCATCCAGCGCAGCACCCACCCCCCTCCACACCCCTGCCCATGGCCTACCCTTCCTGTTCTCTCCCTACCCACCTCTTCTTTCTTCTCAGGGTCTAACCTAGCACCCTGTCTAGCCCTGAGCTTTCGATTGTGCTGCCTTATCTCCTGGAGTTCTGACATTACAAATATGCCCAATCTCTCTCAATCTACATCTCTGCTGCCAGGACAGGTAAACTGTCAGACTGAGAAGGAGGGGGGACTCATCGAATTGCCTTAGGTTTGTTTGTGATTTAAAAAAAAATTGTCATTGATAAACTTCTTTAAAGCCACCTTGCATCATTGGGACACACATCCTATGCTAGCTCATGCTGCAGCTGTATTTACAATTTAAATTCACACTTCCATGGTTCTTGCTGCCTCCTTTTACACAGGGAGAAATATGCCAGGCAGTGGTGACACACACCTTTAAGCCCAGCACTCAGAAGGCAGAGGCAGGCAGATCTCCTGAGTTCAAGGCCAGCTTGGTCTACACAGCAAGTTCCAGAACAGCCAGGGCTACACAGAGAAATTCTGTCTCCAAAAACCAAACCAAACCAAGAACCAGGAGAAACATTTTGACTTGGCAGAAGTCGCTTCTGATTGTCCCTTCCTGTTTTCCTGTTTTCTTTATTTCCTCATAAGCAACAGAAAGACACACATGTACTGAAGAGTGCTCTGAACCGCTGCCAGGGGCACAGAAACAGGAGCCCACTAACCCCAGCTTCGTGGTAAACGATCTTCTGAGTGTCCCAAAGACTTGAGAAGCAGGGCCAGCAGAATGACTTTACAAGTAAGAGATGGCTGCCACTCTTTCCGCCTTCAGTTGTCCCTGGCCCTACAGCATGCACAGGGAGAACAGACTCTCGCTTCTCACTCGCTGTCCTACCCCAGTTTGGCTTCCTTCTTCAGCTCCTCCCTTGCCTGCCCTGGTGAGCACACCTACATCCTGGACTGTAGCCTCCTCCTGCTGCTCGGGATCCACCAACCATTTCCAGGTCTCCTCTTCAGCTTCTACCACTGGCTTCCTGGACTCTTGGCTCACATGTCTGACTTTTGACTGCAGTGCTGCTGAGTCTGCGTCCGTGTTCTTCTGTCCACGCTCAGGATGTGCCTCTTTAGAGCATCCCTAGGACATCATCTCCTGCTCCTCTCACCGCCATCTGACCTTTCTGCTTGGCATTGGACTCGACTTTAATTCGTTTTATTTTAACTTTTAGGATGCTACAGATCAAATGCAGGGCCTGTGTAAGTTGGACAAGTTCTCCATCCCTGAACTACTTACTACTTCCCCCAAAACTTCTTTTCTTGTGTGTGTGTGTGTTTGTGTGCATTTGTGTGCATGCTTGTGTGTGGCACACAAATAAAAGGTGACATATGTGTGTATGTAAATGGAGGCCTGAGGTTGGTGTCCAGAATCAGTTTTGATTATTCTCTGACTTAGTTAGGGTTTTACTGCTGTGAACAGACACCATGACCAAGGCAACGCTTATAAAGGACAACGTTTAATTGGGGCTGGCCCTCAGGTTCAGAGATTCAGTCCATTATCATCATGGCAGGAGCACGGTGACATCCAGGCAGGCGTGGTTCAGCAGGAGCTGAGAGTTCTACATCTTCATCTGAAGGTCACTAGCAGAATACTGACTTCCAGGCAGCTAGGATGAGGGTCTTAAAGCCCACACCCACAGTGATACACCTACTCCAACAGGATCACACCCACTCCAACAGGGCCACACCTTCTAATAATACCACTCCCTGGGCCGAGCATATGCAAACTACCACATTCTTCTACCTTATTCTTTGAGGCAGGGCCTCTCAATCAAACCCAAAGCTTCAAGATATGGCTTAGTCTTGCTGGCCACCTTGTTCTACGGATCTCTCATCTCTGCCTTCTGAAGCTAGACTTGCAGGCAGGTCTCCATGCCACTTGGGATTCTTTCAGAATCTGGGGATCCAAACTCCAGCTCTCCTAATTGCTTGGCAAGCACTTTAACCACTGGGCTGCCACCCCAAGCCCTCTTGATGACAAAATGCCATAAATAATCAGCTTAAAAGGCAGAAAGATTCATTAGTTTCTCATGTCTCACTTCCTAGGGAGAGAGCTCTCGTGTCTTCGGGCCTGTCTGTGGCAAGGCAAAATACTGTGGTAGTGAGTATGTAGAAGAGGAATATTGTTCCCTTCCTGGTGACTGGGAAAAGAGGGGTTGGGGACAGGGGTCCCAATAGCCTCTTCAAGGGCAGCCTCCCACAGTCCTTCCTTCTGTCAGGACCCACCTTTCATAGGCTCCAGTACTTCCCAGTTAGTGCTACAGGCTGATGACCAAGTTTTCCACTCATGGCTTTTGCTGGTCATCTCAGTTGTGAAAGTTAACAGATGCCAAGGAAATGACATAGATTTGGGGATGGCTGACACAGAGAACAAGATGTGTGCTCTGTGTGGCAGGGGCTCTGGCATTGGAGAGAGAAGAGATAGGCAGAGCTAGGAGTTGGGAGGAGGAAGGAAGGAAGAAAAATGATGGAGAAGGAGGAGAAGCCAGATAGAGGCAGACATACGTGTCTCTAGCAATCTCAGGTAGTTATTCTTATCAAAAGGTTAGATATTGGGTTAATAATTCTAATTGTGTGGGCATCCTTTTTGTTTTGGTTTGGTTTTTGGTTTTTCGAGACAGGGTTTCTCTGTATAGCCCTGGTGGTCCTGGAACTCACTCTGTAAACCAGGCTGGCCTCGAACTCAGAAATCCACCTGCCTCTTGTGTGGGCATCTTGTGTATTGAGTGTTTGCTAATATATAAAACCATTGGATAATCTTTAAGCATTAAGAGTCTTCTTTCTACCAGGTACTGCGAGGATGGCGGTTATTGTCTGAGGTTGAGTGGAGCACTATGAGGGTGGCGGATATTCCCTGGGTTTTGGGGGCTGGACGCCACGGAGCTGATCAGCAGGGGCAGCAGCCATGCCAATGTCTCATGTGTCCCTGGCCGGTGCTCCTGGACAGCCAGTACTGCTGACAGAGTGAGAACATGGCGGCAGGAGCTAGCCGGTTCGTGCCAGCCTTCTCTAATACCTCCCGCTACAGCTCTGGTTTGTACGCGTCACCCAGTGTGCAACAGGGATTGAATTCTTGTCATTATGGAGGAAGGAGGTTCATCTGGTGACCACACCCAGCTCCTTACACAGGTCAAACTAGGCTCTCTAGTCCTCTCTTGGCCTTGGTTACTGACCATCTCTTTGCCCCTTCACTACAGAATCATTGAACAAGAACAGCCTTACCCAGGCCTCCTTGGATCTTGGAAGTCTGGACCTTGGGAACTAAGAGGAAACAGTTTCGGAACTATCCCTTCTATGATCCATCATGGCTCAGATCATCAGGGCTGGACCTTCAGCCTCACCCTTGAGTTGATCACCCATAGCCCAGAGCAAATCAATCCTGCTTAAGTTAATGGAGCCTCCAAGAAAATCCAATGGCTCAAAGACTGTCTGAGGAGCCGGGGCAGTGACGGTGCCTGGAGGTCGTCAACAACATGCTCCAGACCACTCACCTTCCCACACTCCTATGGCTATTTATCTGTGTTCCTTTAATACCCATTCGTTTTATGTATGTGTGTGTGTGTGTGTGTGTGTGTGTGTATGTATGTATGTATGTATTTAGTTGAGACATGGTTTCAAATATCCCAGACTTGCTTCAAACTTGTACATAGTTATAAAAAACTTCAAACTTCAAATCCTCCTGCCTCTACCTCTGGAGTACCAAGGTTACTGTACTGCTATGCCTGATGCTATGCAGTGCTAGGGATGCAGCAGAAAGTTTTGTGTGTGCTAAACAAGCATTCACCCAACCGAGTCACATCCCTGGCACCTACCATGTCCCTGCTGATAAATGAGGAAGAACAAGTGTTAGTCTAAGTTTTGAATGAGAATGCATGTTTGATCCTAGCAAACTAGTGAGAACACCCAGTTATAGCCAGTCTATCAGAAAGAAGCCTGGTCCACAACCTGGAGTTTGCTACTGGCATCCGAAGCAGAAACAAACTTATTATACTGAGCCTTAATCCTGTGTAAACTGTCACTATCCCTGGTAGAAATGCCAGGATGGAAATAAAGTGTAGGGTGGCGAGGAGGTGTGTAAAGCGTGGCCTGGTTACTCATTGGTAAGGACTTCCTGGTGCCCACCAGCTGGTTACTCATTGGTAAAGACTTATTGGTGCCCACGGGCTGGTTACTTACTGGCAAGGACCACACTTGTTTGTGCCCAGTGGAGACTCATCTGTGTTGAGTACTGCATTAACTATGTACTAAGAGTACAAAATATTTTGGTTTTTTGTTTTCTTCCATTTAATTGATTCATTTATTTGTACCTTTGGCTGTCCTGGATCTTAGTATGTAAACCAGGTTGTTCTTGAATTGTCAGATATCTTTCTGCCTCTACCTCTTCTGTGCTGGGATCAAAGGGTTAAGCCTGCCTTGTTTTTTCTTTGTTCTTTGTTGTTGTTGTTGTTTGTTTGTTTTTAATGTGATACCAAATTTATGTACTAGGTATAGAAGAAGAGTAAGGTAGTTATTTACTATCTTATTCTGAAGATCCTTCAGGCTGGGTGAGGAACCCAGAACCTCCTATATGCTGTCTGGCTTAAAACACGGAAGCTTTATAAGGAGACATGTCGTAAATACAACCTAAACTTTGGTCTGACAAAGACATTCTTCAAAGCCTTATTTATGTCATCTGGAAAACAGGACCTGAAGAAGAAATCCTAAGTTGGTATGGAGAGTCAAAATTTGCAAAGAGAAATCTGTTTGGAAAGAAAAAAGAAATCCTTCTTCACAGGACCTGACTCATTCGAAATGAGAGGAAAACCTGATTGAAGGGTTTAAAAGAAATGTTTGAGTTGAGCTTGCATGCTGTACCCATAGCTACCCAGAAGGCCGTCACTCCTGGAGACAGCCACACTCATTATAGAAAAGCAACTCAAGATGAGTTATGTAAATCTACATTGACTGAGAATCCTGCTGGAACAGTCGGAACCTTGATTACCAGAATAAAATGAGGATTTTCTTACATTGAAGAGCATTCAAAAGATGAAGTACAAAGCTATACAGACTTAGAATGAGACATGGGTCGAAGTAACACTGACATCACTGTAAATTCTTTTTTCAGGTAAGGGCTGTTTTGTGAAGTTGACAAGAAATATCAAATGGCTTTGGGGCTTAAATTTAACACATTTTGTTGTTGTTGTTGTTTGTTTGTTTTTGTTTTTTTGTTTTTCAAGACAGGGTTTCTCTGTGTAGCCCTGGTTGTCCTGGAACTCACTATGTCGAACAGGCTGGCCTCGAACTAAGAAATCCGCCTGCCTCTGCCTCCCAAGTGCTGGGATTAAAGGCGTGCACCACCACTGCCCAGCTTAAATTTAACATTTTTATTTGTAAAAAAAAAAAAAACAAATTCACACTTTTCATAGGTCATTGCTGGTAAATGAAAAAAAATCTGTGTTTTCTGCTTCATTTCAATCAGTTTTCTTATTTCTTAAATATCAACCTAGTTTAGAAATTTTATTAGGAAATAGCAAATAAGAAAGGATAAAAAGCCTTCTTAAAAAGCCAGGCTTAATGTGTACATTTGTAAAGATAGGCTACTGAAATCAGATCTCTTATTAAGGAGACATAACACAATTCTTTACACACTGGAAAATTTAATAAACCCAATCTTGGTGAGCATGCTAGCAGAAGCAATTGAAACTGGGATTTAAAATGTTTCTTGGTGAAGCGTTATTCAACACGTAATGGAACATGCTATGATTTAAAATGAACCTTTTGTTGTTGTTGTTCTTAGACAGGTTGGAAACGTAGCTGCGCTGTACTCACTACCCATCTACCATGCAGAAACAAACCACAACAGGAAGATCAGCTAGACATTGCTGTGTTTTGGGAAGGGTAAGGACCAGCCTTAGACGCAGCACCCTCTCAGGGGATGCTCCTGCTTCACTCCCTGCCTCATCTGGGTTAGAAAACCAGGATAACTCCACTCTTCATCCTCAAGGACGTGTGTCAGCAGTCTATAGCCCAGTAGGGGAATGCCAAAGCTTTCCTCCAGCTCCGATCTCTCAGGATTTGTGACGTAATGGTGCAGACTGATAAAGGACAGAGACAGTGTCTGCACTTAGCCCTGACACAGTGCCGAGGTCTGCGTGGTGCCTTATAAACATGAAGTAATTAAGAGCAATGACACTGCTTCGAGGTACTTAGCAAGTTGCAAAAAGGAAAATCTACAAGCAAGATAGCCATGGTGCACAAACGGAGTGTGGTTAAAGCAGAGTGGCCTAAAGCTGCAGGGCACCCTTCTCTCTTTTTGCGCTGAGGTCTTTAGGGAAAGTCATGAATTTCTATTTTATGTCAAGATGTGTATGCGTGTGTGTGTGTGTGTGTGTGTGTGTGTGTGTGTGCCTGCATAGGGATAATTCAGAGAACCAGGATGATTCCAGGTATGACGCTTGCAAGGGGGAAATGTCCTACTAACTCATATTAGAGGCTTCAAGGATACAACCCTTTTAGAGGCGTCCCAAAGGATACAAAATCAATACATGGTTTAATTAATCGACTACAGACAGACTTCACACAGAGAAGACCAAGTAGGAAAGTATCGTGCTGGGAAATCAGACAGGGCACACAGGTGGACTTAGGAGAAGGTAAGGAATCCAGGGATAGTCTTTATTGATCAGTTGATTGATTGATTGATTGTTCTCCTAGGAGGACAGGACATAGAGGAGGACACAGTGACCTCCCAGTTCAGACTGCATAGACTTCTTTGGTCCTTTTTTAAAAAGTGTTCTTAACAGGGAGCAGCTGAGACACAGTAGTGAACTGAGTCCTGTAGCTTTTAGAGGAGGCAACAAAAGTCACTCAGAAGATGCAGCACTTAGCCCTTAGCTACCCAATAAGTATCTGCTTAAGATGTAATGTTCATATTTTCATACTTGAAGTTCATCAACTTTTAAGGGTTTTTGTTAGCAAAGAAATAAAGTACTGGCCACGCTTGTCTGATGCTGGTTTTCACAAGGAATCAAGGCCCTGTTGTTAAAAGGAAACAAATTAGGGTGATGGGGAATAGTTTCCTTAGTAAAGTGCTTCCAAGCAAGCGCAAGAACCCAGTTCAATCCCCAGGGCATTGTCACCTATATTTGTAAAGCCCCCACTGGGGAGACAGGGACAGAAAGATCCCTGGGGCTAGCCAGTCAGTTTAGCCTAATAGGCTCCAGACAAACAGCGATACTATCTTGGAGCCCAAGGTGGATACTTCCATGGGGATGACATCTGAGCTTGCCTTCTAGCCTCAGCATGCATCACACACATTCGCAGGTACAGGCAAACAAACACACCCGCATCGAAACAAAACTAAATGAACAAAAAGGATGTAACTACACCACTCTTTATGTAATTTACATTTTACAAGTTACTGCTGGCGTTGTAGCTCACTCGGCTTGGTTAGCGTGCACAGTGCCTTGCACGAGTGTCTATGGAAGGTTTAAAGTCACATATGCAGTTCAGTTGATAGCTCATGCATTCATTGACAAGTATTGCCCTCAAATATCTCCGATCTTCAAAAAGTCTGAAAACACACTCATAATTATATTATTTTATGTTTGGAAATATATTTTATGTATATTAAAAAATCTGGAATCAAAAACAAAAAAGGAAAGAAAATATAGGACTAGGCCTCATCTCTTCCTATCTTTTCCAGAATCTTCATGTGTACCCCTGGGGTCTATGCAGACCACTTTGGAGATTGTTTCCTTAGAATGACTTTTGAGGAGGCCAGGGCCCTATTTGTCACACTCTATTTTGTGATTTGGTGATTGTAACTTGTTACTTTTTTGTGTGTGTGTGCACAAATGTTTATAGTGATAATCATGACCTCATTGTGGAACTAACAAATGTTCATCAGAGGCCCTGAGGAAACACATAAGACAATGAACTGTGGGAGCTTAAGGCTTTGGTGAACCTCATGGTGATGACAGAACAAACTAGGTCTCTTTCAGAGGGTTCCATCTTGCAATCAGATCCAGGCGGCCCTTGTCCCACCATTGCATAATATATGATATGTCGTTAATGGAATCTGGGTCCTCCGAGTGTCGCTTCTCATGCTCTGCATCAGGCAGAGAATAGAGAGGAGCCTGGATAGCTGAGAAATCCTGTGTTGCAATTGGCTGTTCTGGTGAGTGAGTCAGAGGGGCATCAGGGTTTCCGGGGCCTGCATGATCACAGCGCTTGGCTCTTGGCGCCCAAAGACCCCAAAGGAATCCCAAGGAACAAATGCCTGGGACCTGAGAGGGGCGGGTAGAAATGTGTGGTCACAACAGCAGGGATTAGAGGAAGGGAGTGACTGGGTGGATGTACGGCCACTGAGCAGCTGGGGGTGGCCCCTCCTTTGCGCCAACTCCCGATAAACTCATAGGCTCTTCTCTATGAGCAGGTTTTAGCGTCCTTTGCTTCTCAAGCCATGTTTGAATTCTTGGTTCCTCAATGCCTCTTCTCATCGCCATTTCTTTCTTGGCAGCAAGGTCAGGGAGTCGGTTCTTCTCAAAGGCTTTACTTAGGAAGGCCGCTTGACTTCTTTTGAAGGGCACTTGGTGTGGTCTGGCTAGACACCAGAGATCTCTCAGACACTGAGCCCGTAACTTGTTACTTACAGTAACAAATGTAAGGGATTGTAAATCTGCTCAGCAGATTAAGATGCTCAGCGCCAAGCAGACAACCTGGGGAGTTCTATCTCAGGGACCCACATACTGAAAGGAGAAAACTGCTTTTGTTTTGTTTGTTTGTTTTTCGAGACAGGGTTTCCCCGTATAGCCCTGGGTGTCCTGGAACTCACTCTATAGACCAGGCTGGCCTCGAACTCAGAAATCCAGCTACCTCTGCCTCCCAAGTGCAGGGATTAAAGGCCTGCGCCACTACTGGCCAGCTTGAAAGATGAGAACTGACTCCTACAAGCTGTCATCTGCCACAATCTGTGTGCACGGCACGCTTCTCAATAAATAAATAAACAAATAAACAAACAAATAAATGTTTTTAAAAAAAAAGTAAGTGAGGCCGGGCGGTGGTGGCGCACGCCTTTAATCCCAGCACTTGGGAGGCAGAGGCAGGTGGATTTCTGAGTTCGAGGCCAGCCTGGTCTACAGAGTGAGTTCCAGGACAGCCAGGGCTCCACAGAGAAACCCTGTCTCGAAAAACCAAAAAAAAAAAAAAAAAAAAAAAAGTAAGTGTAACAGCATATAGATCAGTCAAGTACAACCGAAGTCCCCAGTCCCCTCCGCGGCACTTTGCTGGGGCAGTGAGCAAGGACTGCACTGGTAAGTCGCTCTGACCTCTGTAAACACAACGCTGCAGAAGATCAAGAAGGGGCCGTGTGAAACAGGACAAGGGGAGACTCACAGTACCTTTCATGCCTTTTTCTTTCTCCCATTTTTTTATGGTAAAAAGATGTGTGCTCTGGGTCTCTGAAATTTTAGAGAAGTTTGTTCTGAGTCTCTCCGGGGTCGAGATAGCGACCTGGATGGAGATGGACGATGGTAAGATGGGGGAGGGACTGAGGAAAAAGTGACCAGAACCTGCGGAGGGAAGAATGCACGAGTTTTCAAGTCCATGTGGGGTTCCCAGGGCAACAGGACTCCCTTCCTGCTTCCTTTCTTTCATGTTTCTTCCTCCCTTCTTTCCTTCCATCTCTCCCTCCCTTCCTCATGTTCTATCCCTCTCTCTCTCCATCTCCCTTTCCCTCTGTGGATAGGGTCTCATTATACAAACAGACGGCGCACTTTCCCAAGCAGCTGGGATCACTAGCATGGACTACCAAACCCAGTAAAACATAGATAACCTTCTGATGAGACATGTTGGGGGATGCTAGGATTTGAGAGTAGCTGTGATGGTTAGTATTGACTGTCAGCTTGACAGGACTTAGAATCCATAGGAGACACTTCGGGGCTCATATGAGGGTGTTTCCAGAGGAGTTTAGCTGAGGAGGAAAGACATCGTTGCTTGGGCTGAGGTCCTAGACTAAAGTGGGGCCTCTTAGGTAGTTTTGCCGGTAAACATGCAAGCCCAATGGTCTGAGTTTGGTCCCCAGAACTCACACGATAGAAGGACAGAAGTTATTCCTACTAAGTTGTTTTACACACACACACACACACACACACACACACACAGAGAGAGAGAGAGAGAGAGAGAGAGAGAGAGAGAGAGAGAGAGAGAGAAAAGCACACACACACACAAAACTCAAAACAAGCAAAGAAAACCCATATCAATGGCAACAAAAACCCCAAATTAAAAAATGGTTTGGTCATCCTCGGAGACTTTGGAAACCCATAAACAAAAGAAAATAATCAAACTTTCTCCCTTTCCAGAAATAGGAACAATGAAATTTTATGGCAATCAATAGATGATAAGAAAGCATACTTTGAAAAAATGAATTCTGGACCAGTGAAAAGGTAGCAGATGATGTTGCCACCCTGGGGAAATATCAGTTGGAGCCGGGTTATGCTCATCAGTGGCTATTGAATCAGCAGTTGAAAACCAATGAGACATTATTATTATTATTTGTATTTTATGTTTCTCTGTGTATCCCTGGCTATCCTAGAACTAGTTCTGCAGACCAGGCTGTCTTCAAACTCACAGAGATCACCCTGCCTTTGCCTCCTGGATTAAAGTGTGTGCTACCACCAGCTGACTCGGATGGAATTTTATACTGGACTCAGCCTGGACTCACACCTGAGCGTACTGATCAATCTCAAAAGCATAGAACAGAAAGGCAGGAGCCACTGTGTGTCTTTTGTAACCACGAGAAAGTAAACACACTCAAGTTGAATGCTGTTGCTCTTCAAATCACAGGTAATCTGACAAAGTTTCTAACCTTTTTTGAAAACAGCATCTTAGAGACCCCAGGCTGGCACCAAAAACATGTGCCGGAGGCTGGAGGATGGCCTTGCTCTTCTGACCCTGCTGCCTCTGTGTTCCAATTGCTGGTGTTATTAGCATGTACCACCAAGTCCAAATCTGCCATGCCAGGGATGGAGCGCAGAGTCCATGGGTGTTAGGCAAGCGCTTGACCAGCTGAGCTGCATGTTCCTGATACTGTAAGGATGCAGCCTATAGAGCTACCCAGGCTTAGAATACAAGGCCTTCTACAGGACAGTGGCAACTCCTTCAGTAAAGGAAATGTAAGAAAAAGAAGGTGGGTAGATAGATAAAGACCCTTAAGGAACATGTGTGTAGGCAGTATGAGTGCTTGACTCAAACACACGAACCACACAAACAAATAAGGTCTTCAAGAGACAGCTCGAATGAACACTGAACTCTGAGAAGAAACATGACGGTATTACTGAGTCCTTGTCAACCACTGTAAGTAGCAGTGGCATTGTGCATGTGTTTGTGGAGATTTCTTGCTATCTGGATATCACAGAGTTCAGAGAAGCTAGAGGGCCTCACACTCTGGTTTCACCAAGTGTTATCCACAGGGTGGGCTCTTTTCACAACAAAGTCAGAAAACTGTCTTGAGTACCCAGGCCCTCTGACCTGTCAGGGAGTTTGTTCTGTTGGCCTGCAAAGATAGAGGCTCAGTCTTAGCCTGCAGAGCTTTGAAGATCCAGAGTGGTTGGCTATCATGGTTGGTGCTAATTGCTGCGTATGAACATGTCTGCCTGGGCCAGTGACAGGGATCGGTGGGGCCAGGGCAAATCAAAGACCAATCTCCAAGTGAAAGCATTCAGGTTTAATGGAAGAAAGAGGGGGAGAGAACGTAGACAAAGAGGAAAAGGAAGAAAAGGAAAGAGAGGGACAGAGAGAGACAGGTACAGATAGGCTGGAGATAACACAGCCCCAGGCTATGTCTTCTAGCCAGATTAAGATCCCTACTTAGACATAAAGTTATACTTGAATTAAATCCATATTTTTTTGGGAGTACAGCTGTTGTATGCATTCATCTTTGACAGTTACTAGAACGCTCCAGTGCCTAGTCAAGGTGGCATAAAAAAAATTAGCACACTTATCAATGTGACAGAGTAAGAGCCGGGAGGAAATGCTCTACCAGGAAAAAAGCTGTCCCATGGGGAGCCTGGCTGTGTTGATTTAGTGATAAGAATCTGTACACTAAGGTTGTCAGCCAGCACAGGAAATTTCTCCTGGTGGAGAGCGGGCTTCTCAGTCAGGACAGACGGCCTCTGGCCACATTGACTGGCTCCAAAGGGCATCTCTTAGACACAGGCAAAGGGCAGCATATCTAGATTTCTGGGTCACAGAAGGCCTTCCTGACTTCCGAATGGGATCGAAGGGCAAGGACTAAAAGCAGAAGAAAGAGGCTGGAACCTTACTTCTTCATGCCTATGAGTGGTTGGTTTTCGTTTCATTTAAGACGATTCTGGGCCTACAAGATGGCTCAGCAGGTAAGGGTGCTCACTGTCAAGCCAGACAACCCAAATTGAATCTCTCAGATCTACGAGGTACAAGGAGGGGACTGATTCTAGTTGTCTCTACTTGTCACACATCAGTTTTGGTTTTTTTGTCTGTTTTTTTTGTTTTTTTAAAAAAAGAAAAAGCAGAACCAGAAACCATTTCTGAGATTCTTTCAAAAATCCTAAATAGCAGAATGTGGGCTGGAACCACTGCAAACAAATTAGGATTTTTGCTGTCTTACCAGATAGGAGTTATTATTTATGTGTTGGATTTGCAGAGAGACTGACTGCATTATATTTTGCATTATCAAAACCAAATACATTATTGAGAGTTGCCTGTACAGGAACCAGGCCAAGCCTATGGAGGGCATGGCTGTGGAGGAGATGTAGTCTTTGCTCTGGCAAATTTTCATACCATAGCGCCTGAAGAATTACATAAAATAAATTATTTACATAAAAGACCCCCCCCTTTTATGGAAGGTCTTGACATACTCAAGGTCATCAGGCTGAGACTTAGAAGGGCTGAGAACAGACTCTAGCCTTGAGAACAGACTCTAGCCTTGCAAGGTAGTCTGAATTTTTTGTTTTGTTTTTTTGTTTGTTTGTTTGTTTTTGTTTTTTTGAGACAGGGTTTCTCTGTGTAGTCCTGGCTGTCCTGGAGCTCACTCTGTAGACCAGGCTGGCCTCGAACTCAGAAATCTACCTGCCTCTGCCTCCCAAGTGCTGGAATTAAAGGCTTGCGCCACCACTGCCTGGTTGGTAGTCTAAAATTTTAAACTTGCCTGTACCCTATTATTCCATTAGGTTAGGAAAGAGGTGGCCCAGAGTCTACCAGTTTCTGACATAACAATGGTCTGACATAGCAAGTTACATTCCGATCCACTCGGAGTCTCTTTGACAGTTTAACTTTAGGGGCACAGACAGAATTCAGGTCCAAAGATACCACATACAAATGAAGAGAAGAAGGTTGTACTAGGCCACTGTGAGCCTGCAGACTTTCTGGTTCCAGTTACAAGTCTCTTTATGATTCCACGCCCTGAAGTGACTTTGACCAGATTATCTCATTACATTATATGGAGATCATGAGCGGAAATAGTAGTACAATTTTTGTTTGTTTGCTTCTGAGACCCTTATGCCACAAGACTTCCCTTGACATTCTTCAGAGATACCCCTGCCTTGAAAATCATTTTAGCATTTGCAAGGTGGACATTGTCCTTCATTTACATGTGAGAGGGTCCAACAAATAATACATTAACTAGCATTTCCAACCTTCCTTTCTTCTACCTTGGACTTTCCTCTCCCTCCTTCCTTCCCTCCCTCCCTCCCTCCCTCCCTTCCCCTTGTGATCCTTTCTCTCTTTACTTTGTGGATAAAATGAGCAACAGAAATTCTTTTTTTTTTTTTTTTTGGTTTTTCGAGACAAGGTTTCTCTGTATAGCCCTGGCTGTCCTGGAACTCACTCTGTAGACCAGGCTAGCCTCGAACTCAGAAATCCACCTGCCTCTGCCTCCCAAGTGCTGGGATTACAGGCGTGCACCACTACCGCCCGGCGCAACAGAAATTCTATTTGTAAGAAATACAACCTTCCCTGGGTAGAGTGGACACTTAACTGTTGGTGGGAGATGACCCGGGAAGGGAACCATACAGCTGCAGAACTTTGCAGAAACATGCTTAGCCTCAACCCTTTGAGTAAGGTGTAGGACAGAAACAAAGTAACTGAAAAAAACAAAGGAAACATTCCCACAAGCCCTCATAAATGGACTAACTGTGGAGGTATAGGCAGATGTCCCTTAGAAAGTCCCCTCAGCAGACAGATAATACAAAGACTCAGATTCTCTTCTAGCAGGGAGGGAATTTTCTCTGGTTTAAATAAGAACCTCTTGGATGTTCTGAGAAAAGATTCCAGCCAGGAAACTATTATGCCTGGAGGGGCAGATGGCTTTCTTCAGGACATTCTTGATGAATCAAATAATGTTCCCCACAAATGTGTGTCATAAGATTTTAAAAGCAAGGGCTGGGGACATGGTTCCATGGATAAAGTTTTTGCCACAGAAGTACGAGGCCCTAAAAGTCAAATCCCCAGAACACACGTAAAAACCTGGGCACCAAGGTGAGTGCCTGCAGTCCCAATACCAGGGAGACAGAGACAGAAGGATTCCTGGACTTGCTGGCTGATCAGTCAAGCTGATCAGAGAGCTCCAGGTTTGGTGAGCAACTCTACTTCAAAAGTGAGGTGGAGTCCGAACGGTGGCACACACCTCTAACCCCAGCACCCAGCAGGGCGAGAGACTGCAGCTCTGAGGGACAGCCTACCTCCACAGAATGTTGTAGCTGTGAGGGGAAATCCCCAAGGGAAGCGCTACAGCTCTGAGGGGAGAGGTTTCCTGGCAGTCGAGCCAAAGGATACCACAAGGTCACACCGCACAACAAACCTCACACTAGAGATTTATTTCTAAAGTCACAGAGAGTGACCGCCTCCGGTTGGGAGCTGAGGCAAAGGTGGGCTTATATATGAATGAGTTTCTTGGGAGAGGAGTTTTCTAGGGTGGAGATTTCCAGGGTAAGATCTCAAGCCACATCTAGGGACTGGTGGGTTTGGGGGCTCAGAGATTGGTGAGTTTTTGTACTCATGGATTGGTGGGCATTGGGGCTTAGGGATTGGTGGGTTTTGGTAGGTTTTCGAGCCTGGAAGTGGGTTTGGACCTTTTACCCTATAAGGAGGCAGAGGCAAGAGGATCTCCATGCTTTGGAGGCTAGCCTGGTCTACAGAGAGAGTTCTACCAGCAAGTTCTGGTAGTAAGACTGTGTCTGAAAAGCAAACAAGCAAACAAATAAACCTTGGAGAAGTGATTGAAGAAGATACACGGGCACCTACTAATCCTGAAAGGACAGAGATGGACCCAGCTGATCAGTGGCAGCTGCTAGTTTCTGGTAGCTTGGTATCTGGACACTGAGTGCAGCGGTTGTTCTGGCTGGTATTTTCTGGAAGCAAGATGGCAAACTTGGAGAGGTGACAGCAGAAGGACTTTATGTTAGGAAAAAGGTCTCAGTGGATACTGAGAAGGTGTGGCATTGCTGGTGAAGTCACAGAGGCCTGTTGGGAACTGACCACTTCTTTACT
The DNA here is from genome assembly GCF_004785775.1 of Grammomys surdaster. Lineage (NCBI taxonomy): Eukaryota > Metazoa > Chordata > Mammalia > Rodentia > Muridae > Grammomys > Grammomys surdaster. The sequence goes on along the minus strand of NW_021604564.1, from coordinate 14,026,926 downwards.
ATTTACTTTGACTAGGTGTGATCTCTGCTGTGTACATTTCATGGATGGCTGTGTGTGTGTGTGTGTGTGTGTGTGTGTGTGTGTGTGTGTGTGCTCGCGCTACTCAGTGCAGACAACTGTTTACAGCTAAGTAAATGTTAACACCTATTAGCAAGTTCTCCACATTCTTAAAATTATGGCAACTCAGTGTTTATTCTATTTTGGAACATGTTAAAGGTTTAAATATTGAATACTGAATGCCTGTCCCTTGTCCCTCCAAGAGAGGGTGGCCAAAGCAAATGAGGAAAACATCATACAGAGCTTTGACAGACTGATTTATTTTAAAAGTCAACAAAGTGTCTGGGGGATCTTCAGGATATTAATTTCATAGTTTTGTTAAGTTTTAATGAGCCCATGTGGTTTCTTCAAAATCTATATCTCCTATGTAAAGCAGCCTATTCATTAGAAATTGGGCTTCTGATTTGAGTACAGAGCCAACATTCATTTCCTGCAAAGGCCATGCTGAGTGGAGGTAAAAATCCAGTACAGTTAACTTCATGGGTAGAAGACCTCATTTCCCATGCATATTCCTCATGCTGTCCACCAAAAACTGAGCACCCGCCATTGCTAATAAGGGATGGAAAGACTGACAGACAAATTGACAGAGCTGTTAGTATCTTCTTCAGTCAGTTTTATACATATACCAGAGATATATATTTACAAGTAACTACTTTACTTGTACATTAATAAACATACAACCTGTTTATTTAAAAAGGTATGCTTCATGCTAGGGAGATGGCTCAGTGGGTAAAGTCCTTGTTGAGCAAGCACGAGACTGAGTTCAACCCCCAGCACCCATATAAAAATGTTAGGACTTGTAATCTTACCACTGGAAAGTTGGAGACAGGTGGGTCCCTTTGGGCTCCCTGGGCAGCCAGCCCAGGCTAGTCCGGTAATCAGGGTTTGATGAGAGAGCTGATGAACAGACAGCTCCTGAAGAAAGAACCATATTAAGGTTGACCTCTGACCTCCATGTGCATATGCTCCCACTTGTACCTACAAGAGTACAGACTCAAAAGAATATACACCCACATAAAGAAAGAAAGGAGCGAGAGAAAGAGAAAGAAGGGGGGAAGAGGGAGAGGGAGAGAGAAATCAATTCCAGTAATTAGGTCATAAAGAGGAAGTCTAGTCTAGCGGCTGACTGAACCCTTTGGCCAGGCTTTCTGGGTCAGACTAAGTCCTGGTTGCTGGCCAGCTAGGGTTCAGGTCCCTTTTCCTGAGCTTTTCTATGCCCATTCTTTACTCGGCAAGGGACTGCGGCCAGGCTGGTTTCCTCTTGAGGAGGAGTTGTGAGCATTGAGGGTGACGTGCTCAGGGAAACACCACCAGTGTTTCTGCTCACCTGCTAACTTTGTTAGGATGAGTTCTAAGAGAGCAACCACGGAACAAGGGGTATGGGAACATGTGATACCTACCCCGTCAGATTATTATCATTATATTTTTCTTAATTAATTTGTATGTGTGTGTATGTGTGTGGTGTATACACACGTGTGTGCCAGTATAGAAGCCAGAAGAGAACGTGGGTATTCTGTTTCATCACTGTCCAATCTTCTGAGACAGGGCCTCTCACTGAACCTGGAGGTGGCCGGCAAACCTCATGGATCCTCCTGCACCCACACCCCAGCACTGGCTCTACAGGGAGTCAAATGGCCACTTCTGACATTTTAGATGGTGCTGGACCGGAATTCAGCTCCTGTGGGTGTGTGTAGGAAGCCACTCTGACTCACTGTGCTGTCTGTCTGTCTAGCCCCTATATATTTCTTGATTTTCTATTCACATTCCACTTACAGTATACCATGAATATGATAATTCCTTTTTATCGATGTAAGAAAACATGTAGAAAATGAAGTTTTATCTTTTCTTTCCTCCTCCTCTCCCTATGCCCTCCTTTCTATACTGAGAATCAAGCTCTGGGTGTCACATATTCTAGGCAAATACTCAGTAACTACACCACAGCCCAAAAGTTTCACTTTGGTAATCAACTCGCATACGTATACATAGTCATTCAACCTTACAATCTAGGTTGGGTTTTGTTGTTTGTTTGTTTGTTTGTTATTTTGAGACAGGGTGTCTCTGTGTAGCCTTGGCTGTCCTGGAACTCACTCTGTAGACCAGGCTGGCTTTGAAGCCAAAAATCCAGCCTCCAGAGTGTTGGGATTAAAGATGTGCATCACCGCTCTGGCTTGTTCTTTGTTGTTCTATGGACTTGTTTAGGAGAAAAGTTCAATACTATTTCAGGAAATATTTGTATTTCTAGAATGTTTCTATTCCAGGGAAAGGTTAGGGCAGCTTGACTGCTCTGTGGAAGGTAAGATTCCAGGACAGGGGAGAATGACTGTTCCGGGGCCTCTTCCTACTTAACTGTCCAGTTCTGTCAACAAGTGCAGCAGATGCTATTGGGCAACTTAATTTCAGACAGAGACCCAATGTAGAGACTGCCCCTGCCCTCAGGTAAGTCCGTCTCTGTATTTGAATTCTGCCAGCCCAGGCAGCCTGTCTGAGAGTGGTCTTGTGCCACAGCCTCCTCCATCAGACTTCAGGTGGAGAATGTTCTCTGCTTTTTCCTCATTACATATTTTATATTTTTATTATATTCCTTATTATATGTTCCTTCTCTTGGTGCTGAGTCTCTCAAGCTTAGAGGACAGGAAAGTATCTGAAGCTAACAGAACGTGCAGATTCCTGCATCCTGACCCTGGAGGCTCTAATCTGGAATTTCTGGCACCTGAAGATTCTGATGGGAGTTCCACCGGAAGACGGCATCAGATTCCATACAGATGGTTGTGAGTCACCATGTGGTTGCTGGGAACTGAACTCAGGACCTCTGGCAGAGCAGTCAGTGCTCTTAACCACTGAGCCATCTCTCCAGCTCTCAAAATATTTACAATGGGGCTGCAGAGTTTGCTCAGTCAGTAAAGTACTTGCCTTGCAAGCACAAGGACTTGAGTCCTGCCTCCAGACTCCAGGTTAAAAAGAGCAGGGTGTGCTGGCCTAGGCTGGAAACTGCAGCTCTGGAGAGGCTCCTGAGGTTGTCCTCTAGCTCCCACATGTGCACACATGTGTAGACACAAATTTAAACATTGGCTGTAATACATTGGTTCTCGTTCTTTCTCTCCTCTCCTTTCTTCCATCTTCCTTCCTTTCTTCTTTCCTTCTCTTCCTTTTTCTTTCTTCTTTCTCCTCATCCTTCTTTCTTTTATACCTCTCCTACCTATGTTATCCCAGCTGGCCACAAATTTCTAGACTCAGCAGCTCCCCACCCCCACCCCCCGCCTTAGCCTTCTGAGTAGCTGGGCTGGGATACGGGGCACGTCCACTGTGCCACCTGTTTTAATTAGCCCATGGATCTAGTAGTTTTCTGTTTCTAGCCCCTCCCTCTTAAGTTCTCTTAGGATTTTCCAGAATATATCTACAATCTCCAGTTTCCCCCTCTGCCAGATTAGGAGGCACTGATTTGAGGGTATGTCCCTGAGAGACAGGTCGAGGAGTTGGTGTGGAAATATTTGGCCATCTGCCAAGAGTTGACAAAACCAGCATTCCATGAGTTAATTGGGACCTGGCTCATTGCCTGTTAGGTTCTGACACCCGATTCTGTCAACAAACAAGATTGGATCTGGTCTGTGACCGAGTTCACATTAACCAAATGCGTAGCACCATGAACACACAAGCCTCACGCCACAGTTAGCGTTAGAGAAGCTACATGTCATTAATGAGGAATCTCCCTGCACACAAGTGCTTTGGGAAGCCCCATTACAATCGGAAGGCTGCACCGTGGTCAAGAAGTTAGAAAAGGGAAGTTAAATACACAACTTGCTTTCTGAGCAGATTGGGCCTGGTTGTAAATTTCCAAAAGTGAGATAACATTCCTAATCTTGCTGACTGACTTAAGCTTTCTGAGCCGATCACTCATCTTGTGAATTTGTTAAAGCGACTGAGTAAAATTTCACTCAGAGAAGAAAATCATCTTTTTTCTTTAAAGTGATTTTTGCAGGGTCCAGGAGAGAGTGCCTGAGGACCAGAGTTCAAACCTTAGAACTCATATAAAAAAGATGGGTGTGGTAGTGCTCACTTGCACTCTCAGTACAAGAGGGAGAGAGGAATCACTAGGGCCCCTGGCTAGGTAGGCTTGCCTTCACAGCAAGTTTCAAATACACATGTGACCCTGCGTCAAACACCAAGATGCTCAGTGACTGAGGAACTACGCCCAAGGTTGATCTCACGCCTGCTTGCACACATGAAAAAGTGACTTTCCTACCCCTTACTCCATGCCCTGCTTCTCCTCTTTTCCTCCTCTCCCTTCCTGCTTTTGTTTGTTTGTTTGTTTGTTTTTTGTTTTGTTTTTGTTTTTTTTTTCAAGACAGGGTTTCTCTGTGTAGCTCTGGCTGTCCTGGAACTCACTCTGTAGACCAGGCTAGCCTCGAACTCTCGAACTCAGAGCTCCACCTGCCTCTGCCTCCCAAGTACTGGGATTAAAGGCGTGTGCCACCACCGCCCGGCTCTCTCCCTTCTTTCTCCTGCTTTTTCTCCCTTTTTGCTGGTTTTACTGGTAGTTCTTAGAGAGCCATCTCTTTTAACGTACTCCCTGTTATGAAGAGCACACCACCACCGGCCAGATACATCATAAAGAAAAGGGTTTTCAGTTGAACATAATGGTACACATTTAAATCCAGCCCTCTGGAGCAGAAGGTAGGGGTACTGCAGCAGGTTTGAGACCAACCTGGTCCCCATGGCAAATCCTAGGCTAGAAGGAGGAGAAACAGAGGGGGGTGGACTTATCTATTTTGGCCCTTAGTTCCAGTCAAGGGCATCTTGTTGAGATGTTCTTCATCATGGCTGTGATGCTTTGTACATGCTCTGCCCAGGAAGTGGCACTGTTAGAAGGTGTGGTCCTGTTAGAGTAGGTGTGGCCTTGTTGGAGTAGGTGTGTCACTGTAAGTGTGGGCTTTAAGACCCTCATCCTAGCTGCCTGGAAACCAGTCTTCCATTAGCAGCCTTCAGATGAAGATGTAGAACTCTTAGCTCCTCCTGCATCATGCCTGCCTGGATGCTGCCATCCATGCTTCTGCCTTGACGATAATGGACTGAACTCTGAACTGTAAGCCAGCCCCAATTAAATGTCCTTATAAGCAGTGCCTTGGTCATGGTGTCTGTTCACAGCAGTAAAACCCTAACTGAGACAGCACAGCTCTCTTGTTGCTAATGCTAATACGTTTCTTCTCTGACCAGAAGCAAATGGCACTGTTGGGAAGTAGCACCATGGTAGTCTTGCTTGTTGAACATGCTGGAGACCCTGCATTTAATCGGAAGTGCAGGGGGAAGGAGCACACAGCAGAATTCCTTTGCAGTGTCATTATCCCTGCCTCCCAGGTCCTTCTCAGATCCCGGCCCCTTAGGACTCTGCAGACTGCCGATAGCAGAAAGTCAGTTGGATTCAGTCTGAGGTAGTAGGAACATCCAAAGGCACGAAAGCAGCTCGGCCCCTGGATACAGGACATATTCACACTTTATGAACACTGAGCTTACCTGTTTCTCCCCGAATCTGCCTCATTTGCTCACACATGGCAACTTAGCTGACTACTTTCTACCTCACAACAGGACACACGGCCACCACAGCTCTTGAGGCTTCATTTCCTCCATCCCACACACCAGCCAGGCTGAGGCTGCACTTCTCAGTGTTCATTCCAAACACTTCTGGCAAGTTGTCCACTGGGCTAGGGTGGCTTATGTGTGCAGTCTTCCTCTGAGTCCCTGTGACTGAGAACAAGGTTAGCTTTAGCCGTATGAAGCTCTGTGGTTGTTTTTGTTTTTAATGGCTATGTGGCTAAAGAGGGTGGTGGGAAAGGGACAGGCTAATAAATGGGAGCTGGAAATGGTATTGCAGGCCTTTAGTCTCAGCCCTTGAGATGCAGAGGCAAGTGGAGAGTTCGAGGCCAGCCTGGCCTACAAAGTGAGTTCCAGGACAGCCAAGGCTGTTACACAGAGAAACTCTTGTCTTGAGAAACAAAGGAAAAATCAAATCAAAACAAAACAAGGGGTGGGGGTAGAGAAGCCCATGGAAGGTAACCACCATTCTCACTCTGACCCTTGGTGACTTGGTCCTTCTCTGAGTCCCTCTTCTCTAGGTTGTACTGTCTGTCTCCATAACCTCCTCTGATGGAAGCTTCCTTACCTTGTGTTCCATTATAGCAGGACTCTGCTGCCAGGTGACTAATTAGTCTGATGTAGGCAACAGTCTACACAGAAGAACTCACTTGAGGAACACAGAGCATCTATTTCCTCACTGAACAAGTGGGGAAGAAATGGCCTATTGATGAGGGGATTGAAGACTAGTAATAAAAGTTCCTACCAAGAACACTTACTTCTAATAAGCACATTTCAGTTTAATCTATATAGCAATGAAACTGACATGTCTTCTGGGGATTTTAAGCATGTGATGCCATGAGAATAGAGTTCCACATCCTTTAATAATATATTATTGTGTGACTTTATGGTGTGTATGTGTTTGTGTACCACACGCACATGAAGAGATCAAGAGGACAGCCTTGTGGAGTTGGCTTCTCTACCCCCACCCCTTGTTTTGTTTTGATTTGATTTTTCCTCTGTTTTTCAAGACAGAGTTTCTCCACAAGGATTCTGGGTAAACATATGGTGTTACATGGGTTCTGGGGACTGAACTCAGGTCAATGGGTATATATGGTAAGTGCCTTTATCCTCTGAGTAATCTAGCCTGCCCTGTATCATCTTTGAAAATATAACCAAATTTGTCTTGCCTATAATTCACATTTGAAAAGCAAGGGTAAACCTTTCTTATATTTCAAGGGTAGAAGTTTACCACACTGTGCAATCTTGAGTACAACTCTGTGCCACTTTCCTGATCTGTAAAATGGGATCGTAATAGCTATTACTTCATAGGATTGTCATGGCAATTAGATTTGTTACTAAATGTAACATGCTTAGGATAGAGCCTAGCAAAAGTAAACACCATATAAATGTCAACAATTATCATTTTTTCAATGTATGGTTTCTTAAACTTTAAGTTGTAATGTAATGAAATGTAAAGATGCAGAATAAAAAAAAAAACCCAGCAACTACAAAGCATTTAATAAGATAAGCATTACAAATGGCTCACACTTGTAATTCCAGTTCTTGGGGAGTCAGAGACAGGAGGATTATTACAAGGCCACCCTAATCTACATAGCAAGTTGCCTTCCAGCTGGGACACCACAGTGAGATGCTGTCTTTCATTTTTATTTTTTAATGAAAATCACTTTATTGCAAAAAAATTGTGAATAAAATATCACGCTACATTAACCTCGCACTTCAGACAAACATCTATACAGGCAGAAAAAAAATGCAAAAAAGAACTCAAACAAAGAAATGCTTTGGGCATCATAAGGGTACATCTCGAGGGCAATGAGCCCTGAGCCCGACCCAGGAGTTCCAGTATTTGTCTTTTTGCCTGGTTCCAGTCAGTCCTTATCACCTGTTTGAATGCTCATCAAGAGGGCAGAGATGAGAAACAGAACCAGTCCTGTTGCTTGTTGAGAGCATATGGTTCTTAACTCCTGTTTTACCACCAATGAGTGATGAGGCTCAGCAGAAGACCTAACATCTCCCTCACCTTCCTCTTGGTGTGAGGAGTACAGGAAGGTGCGGAGCACTCTGAGCTACTCACTAAGTCTGGCTCCATTAGCCAGGAAGGCCATCAACCTGCAGGCGGCATGTAATAATGTGGGAATAGCATAGGGCCCAGTATCATCTCCCTCTTTTTCAGATAACACAACTCAAGGATGCATGTTTGACTTATGAGGCTGGAGAGACGTGTAGGCCAGTGAAGTGCTTTCCTTACAAACACAAAGACCTGCATGTATCTACCGAGCCCATCTAACAACAACGACAACGACAACAATGACAACGATGACGATGACAAAACACTGGCGTAGTGATGTGTGTTCTAGGCCAACAAAGAAACCTTGTTTCAATAAACAAAGTGAATGGCATCTGATCAGAACAGCTGAGGCTGACCTCAGGCTTCTTCACACAGGCACACACATATCACAGGCACACACATATGTACCTGCACACAGGCACGCACACCTTGCCAAGTTTCTTAATCGATTTTGCAATTCCTATAATTGACTTGTATTTATGTTTAATGTGACTGTGACACTGGTTTTAGACTTTTTTTTTCTCTCAATTTAAAAACTGAGATGTTAGGGGCTGGAGAAATGGCTCAGCAGTCAAGAGCACTGGCTGCTCTTTCTAGAGGACTGGGGTTTGATTCCTAGCACCAACAAAGCTGTTTGCAACCATTTGTAAGTCCAGTTCCAGAGAACTGATACTCTGTTCTGGCTTCTCCAGGCACCAGGCTTGCATGTGGTGCACAGATACACATGCAGGCAAAATACTTATATGCATAAAATAGTAATTTTGTTTTAAATTGGGAAGTAACATCTAGTAAGACTTTTCACTTTTTGGCTTTTTCTTCTTTGTTTTCTCCTCTTTCCAATCCAGTTTTATAAGGTTTAGTTAAAACCTGGAAAATAAAAATAAAAAGCCCGTTGTGGCACTACTCAGGGGAGAGGGTTAACTTTTCAATCATTTGCTTGTTTTTAAGGCGTGAAGGTAAGAACTAGGAGCTTGTTAATCCAGTACTGACTTGGCAGGCAGGAGGGCGAGGCCATGTGGGGAAGAAAACCTGGGCGGGGACGGCAGGGAGGGATTTCCTGCTGCTAAGGACTGCAGCATTGCACGAATATGGGGGACAATACGGGCAAGGAAAGGATGGGAAGGGGAGGGCTGCACGGGCAGCAGGACACCTCCTCCTCCTCCTCTCCTCCTCCTCCTCCTCCTCCTCTTCTTCTCCTCCTCCTCCTCCTCCTCTCCTCCTCCTCTTACTCTTCCTCCTCCTCTTCCTCTCCTCCTCCTCCTCTTATTCTTCCTCCTCCTCTTACTCCTCCTCCTCCTCTTCCTCTCCTCCTCCTCCTCCTCTTACTCCTCCTCCTCCTCTTCCTCCTCCTCCTCTTCCTCCTCCTCCTCTTCCTCCTCCTCTCCTCCTCCTGCTCCTCTTCCTCTTCCTCCTCCTCTTCCTCCTCCTCTCTTCTTCTTCTTCCTCCTCCTCTCCTCCTCTTCCTCCTCCTCTCCTCCTCCTCCTCTTCCTCCTCCTCCTCCTCCTCTTCCTCCTCCTCTCCTCCTCCTGCTCCTCTTCCTCTTACTCCTCCTCTTCCTCCTCCTCTCTTCTTCTTCTTCCTCCTCCTCTCCTCCTCTTCCTCCTCCTCTCCTCCTCCTCTTCCTCCTCCTCTTCTTCCTCCTCCTCTTCCTCCTCCTCTTCCTCCTCTTCTTCCTCCTCTTCCTCCTCCTCCTCTTTTACTTCTTTTTATCCTCCTCTTCCCCCTCCTCCTCTCTCCCTTCTCTCCTTCCTCCCCCTCCCCCTGTAAGGAAGCTGTCAACAAAAAGCTACAGGAAAAGTCAACTAAATGGAAAAGGCCATGGTGAAGGACCTCCCAGGCATGCCCCGCTGCTAACAAGTCTTTCAAATGGATTCTGCTGTCCTTTGGGAGCAAGGAAAGAGAAGGAGGATTCCAGGATACAGCTAACTTTTGTAGTAGAACCAATGTAAACTTGTCCCTGACTAGTTTTCAAAGAAATGAGACTCAGACTATGGTTATTTGGCTTTGGTGATTACTGGGGGTGGGGTGGGGGGTGTCACCCTTAATCTACTCTTCTAACTGCAGGTCTGGCTATCTCTCCAGCTGTGTAACCCGGATCCTAGGTGTTTTTCCTGGCCGAGTGCTCATGGTCCATCTCTCCTCATCTCCCCTTCTCCTGCTGTTCTCTCCTCACTTCTCTCTCCTCCACCCCCAACCAGGTAACTCAAAACCTCTAATCCCTCCAGTAACTGCTTGTAACCAATTTTATTTAACCAATAGCTTTCAGTCAAGGAACAAGGTTTGCACAACAGAAGTTGGTAAATGCGAGAGTTCACTCGTAGGCCTAGACTTTCAGGTACAGAATTTAGCATTACAATACATAGCAACACACCAAACCACAACAGAGCAGAAGGTATATTCTTAAATATACCTTCATTACTGTTTACTGTTGTGAACATTTACTTCTCTTCCCCCACCATTATAAAAATAAAATTATTTATATCACACTTGTCCCTACCCTTTCTCATCTTCCTATTCCTGGTAACTAATATTACTAGGTCATTAGCAAAATGGTGGGACAGTGGGGGCGGAGGGAGGCATCAAGAGCTATGATAGACTGACTGATGACTGAAAACCACAGACCTCTAGTTACAAGTCTCAGGGTACTCAAGAGCCCTTGGGATCTAGAGGAGGCAGTGCTATGTAAATGACCTAAGAGGACCTTTCCTTCCTCTCTACTCACCTTTATGGAGAGTACTTTTCTTGTTTAATACTATTTCTACCAATACCCATGTGTGTCCTTGATCCAAATTTTTATTCTTGGACACCAGATTCTGGAAGTTTCCGTGAGTGCCCCTTTGGACTCTGAGCCTCATCTATAGCATGATAGATGAGTATGCTTGATCTTAGCTAAAAGGCCAAGCAACGTGATAATGGATCAGTTAATGAAGACAAAGGAAAGCACTTGCCCCAAAGTGTTGAGTAAGTCCTGGTGAAGCAGGGAGAAGGACTGTCCTTGAGTTGCCCTGAGACCCTCTCAGGTGTGTGTTACTCAGGGCTTAGAGTCCTGTGCTCAGGGTCAGATCAAACTTCCCGACTCAGTGGCTAGAGTTCTCATCTCCTGCAGTCAAAGAATGAAATCCACAGAGATTAAGGAGAGTGAGTTTAAAAAGTACTTTTTATTATAGAGAAAAGCCTGAAGAAGAAAGATGTCAGAAGTCAAGCAGACCTCTGGTGGCAAAAGCAGCTCCAGAGGGGACACAAGACAGAGGGGACACAGTTAGATGAGCTCCGGAGGGGACGCGTTAAGTTGTTTGTCTAAGGGCCTTTTCCTTCTTTTTTTGAACTTAAGACTCGTGGCAGAGACTTGACAAAGAAAATTCCTATTCAGAATGGCTAATCTTCTGAGCATCACATACGCTGAGGCTGGCCTAGCCTGGGAGATGACCTATTCCTCACTCTAGACATTCAATTAAGGGCGTGGTAGTAATTTGAAGCCCTCTTCTGCCCATCTCTAACTTGCTTTGTTAACTGTTGTTAGTTCTGAGTAATTGCTAGTCTGACACGGCAGCGTAGCCAGTGCTGAACCTTGATGGGGTCTGCTAGTTGCTTATTAGACTGTCCTCTTTCTCCTTCCTTCGTGACGAGATTGCGTTTATCATGGGCCTTTTCCCACTGTGGTCTATGGATAGTTAACACTTATCATAGTTACGAGATGTGACTGCAGTTTTCACGGGTTCCCTCACCTCAACTCCTTGTCCAATTGATGGCCTCTTTTCTTGTTGGATGTGGAGGGGGCCAGCCAGCATGACAACACTTTGGAACCCTGTCCCTTCCTCTTATCTGTTCACTTGGGTATCTCTTCTCTAGCTGTAAGCCCCATATTTACTCTTCAGTCTTCCCAACCTTCCTAACCTCTGTTTTTGCTGAAAGGAACAGGACAGAATCTGCTTTCACATTTGTAGATTCTTGGTTTCTATGGTTACCACACAGCCACACCTACTAACGAAGGGATTTTAAGGTATCAATCCCAGTCCTTACCATGTAACAGGAGAGGACCAAACACCGGTCCCACTCCACCATTTGGAATTCTTCGGACACTGGCATGCTCACACAGAGGTCTTGCTCAGCTCCAGCTGGCAGCAAAGAAGGTGTGTGGCCTTGGTGGAGTAGTTGTAGCCTTGTTTGAGGAAGGAAGTCACTGGGAATGGGCTCTGATGTTCCAAAGCCCATGTGCAGCCCAGTACTTCTCTCTCTGCCTGCAGATCAGGGTGTAGCTCTCAGCTCTTTCCTCATCACCATGCCTGCCATCATGTTCCTGCCATGATAATAATGGACTAAGCCCCTCAAACTGTAAGGCAGCCCGATGAAATGATCTGAGAGTTGCCTTGGTCACGGGGTCTCTTCACTGCCCTAGAACAGTGATGAAGACATTTTCTTTGGGTATTTCCCATTTATTTTAGTTTTACTTTATTTTAGAACAGTTTTGCCTGTGTGTATGTATGTGTATCACATTTACGTTAGGTGATCCCGGAGGTCAGATGCCCTGGTCCTGGAGTTACTGGTCCAGATCACTGTGAGCCACTGTGTGGGTGCTAGGAGTTAAACTTGTGTCCCTCGTGAGAACAAGATGGCTCTCACGAGCCATCTCTTCAGTCTTCCCCTTACTTTTGGAGACAGGATCTCCTATGGAGTCTGGAGCTCATGGATCCAGTTAGGCTGGATGGCCAGTGAGCTCCAGGATTGCCTTTCTTGGCCCTCCTCTGGGCTGAGGTTATGGTAGGCACAACTATGTCTGGGTTTTATGTAGGTCTTGGGGAAACTAAATGCAGGACGACCTCACGCCTGTATAGTAGATGGTTTCTTTACAAATGAACTGTCTCTGCAACCCCCACAATTCTTTCTAAGGCCTATATTTTCTGTGTCTGTTTAGATCTGTTTTTGGAACATTTGTCATTTGCTTTCAGTGTCTTTGTTTATTTTTTCTTGAGATGGAATCTCTTGTAGTCCAGGCTAGCCTCTTACTATGTAGAAGAGGATGACTTTGAACTTCTGATCATTTGGCCTCTACTTCCTGAACACAAGGATTACCTGTTTATGCAGTTCTAGGGTTTAACCCAAGGCTTGGTGTGAGCCAGGCAAGCACTTCACCAACTAAGCTACATCTGAAGCTCTAACTTTACATTATACATATTATTGATAATTCTGAAGACCCTTAAAACCTTTAAAAGTGTGCTTGAGAAAAAGCCTACTCGTTTGCAGCGGAGCTACGCAGGCCGACTTTGCTTAGTTCCACTTGTATCCAACCTTTATCTTCAGGCTAAGACCTAGGGAATTCAAGGGCAACGTGAGTTTTATTTTGTAATTGAAGAACAATGGTGAAAACGTCCCCAAAGCTTGGTTTTGATTAATTCTAGCCACATGGCCTGTGTCTAGTGTCTCAACTGTTATTCATAAAATCACAGATACAAAAGACACTTTTCTCAAAAAACAGATTCCTTGGAGGACAAAAGAACAGGAGGAAAATGTATTTGATTTTTCTAAGAAGACTATTGTCCAATTAATTTTGTTTCTCAGGCCTTTGGCCATGCTAGCCAGTAATCACTTTTATGGCTGGTAAGATGACTACTAAATACTTACCATTAATTGCAGTTTCAGACTCACTTAAGACACACACACCTCAGTTATCTTGGTTTCTAAATTTGTTTCTTCTGGTTATATCCAGAGCCAGGTGCAAAGTGACCAGGTGCTTAGTCTCAGGACTGTCCTGGCTTTCCTCCCGCCTCAGCTTTCCAGCCAGGCTGCTGAATATTCTGGCGGTTAGAACGTCTATTCCCCCGGACTCGCAGATGCTGCTCTCCCCCCACTGGCTCTGCACAGAACATCATTATCTTTGCTGAGCTTCTGTCTCTATGGCAATAACAGATGGGAAGTGCTGTGGAATTATTCATGTTCACACAGGCAGTCAAGAAGCGGCGAGTAGGAGGTGGGAGAGGGGCATGACCTGGGAGCATGGAGATGGGGGCCGACAGGAGCGGGGACGGGGGCGGTGATAAGAGGTGACATTTGTTAGACATATTGTGGGATAAAAAAGGACGAAAAAAAAATCTTCAAGCACAAAAGTACTCCCAATTGGACAACCGCAAATGTGGACCCAAACATGAGTAACCCCAAAGCCGTAAAATAAACTGGGCGAGAAAAGAAAAAAAGGGGGTGGGGTGGGGAGCGCCGCGTTGCGCTGTCGCTGAAGCTTGAGTTCCCTAAGTCTGCGCAATGCTACTCGCTGCGCTATTTCAGTTCCTGATCCTGCGGTGGGGTGGAGAAAAGGGGATTTCTTGGTGTTTCGAAATATGACGGGCTAGCTTCACAGAGTTGAATATTCGAGCCATCCTGGGTACGTTGGCTAGGAAGTCCCCTCATCCACCCCCGCCAGCGGTTCGAGGTGGCAGCCGAAAGTGGTTATCTTTCCCCACCTCTTACCGTCTCTGGGAAAAAAGAAAAAATAAAGAGGAAAGAAAAACCCGAAAACCCCAACCCAAAGTGCTTTAGTGAATTAGGACGGGTCACTTCTGGAGCCTGGGAGCAGCTGGGGCAGGTCTGTCCCGGCGGGGCCGAAACCCCGGCCTCCCGGACGATGGCGGCCCGGGAGGCGAGCGGGTGAGGCCACCCCAGCGCGGCCAGGCGGGGCTGAGCGCCGGCAGCTGGCAGGGCGGCCGCGGCGGGAGGCCCCACGGGGGCGAGAGGCCCCGCGACGTCTGCGCGCCGGCCGGGGGTGGGGGGAGGATGGTGGCAGAGCTGCGGAGGGGGGGAGCGCTGGGGGAGGGTGGCGGCGCGGGAGGGGGGGGAGCGTGGGGGGAGGTGGCAACGCTGGGGGAGGGAGCCGGGGGCAGGTGGCAGCGCTGCGGGGGGGTGGTGGCAGCGCGGGGGCGTCTGCACAGCGGGCTCAGCCCCGGGGGTCGCGGCGGGGAGCCACCCGCAGGCCACCTCCGGGGCGGGGCCAGGCGGCCAGCTGCGGCCGCGGGGTGGGGGGACTGTTAGCCGAGCCTGACCCCGGGCGCGGCCAGCTGCCGGGGTCGCGCACAGTGCAGCCCGCCGCGCCCTGCCCCCTCTCCCCCTTCTCACCCCCGCCCTGCCGCGCGGCGGCTCGGCGGCCAGGGCGCCCCCAGGTCTGGCCCGTCTCCACACGGCGGCGGGCGTGGCGGGGGCGGCCCCAGACAGCCGGCTGGGCGACTCGAGGAAGGAAGGAGGGCGGCGGGGGTGGGGCTGAGGGAACATCCTGTCTGCGCCGGGCACCGCAGACAGCGCCGTGCGCCAGCCGCCCAGACGGCGCGCCGGGCCAGCAGCGCGGGGCACGCGCGGGAGGGGGGAGCGGGAGACGGGCGCACGCGCGTGCGCGGCCGAGGCACCAGGCGCGCGCCCCGGCCGGGGCTAGAGAGGCGCGCGCAGCCCGCGAGGAGCCACAATAGGCCAGACGGCGCGCGCGCCCGAGGGGCTGGCTGGCGCGGGGCCGCGCGGCGCCGCTGGCTTCGTTCCCTCCCCTCCCCCGCCCGCCGCCCTCGCTGTCCCCCGGGCGGCCGGAGACGGCGGCGGCGTCTGCGGGAAGCCGTGTCTCCGCAGTGACGTGGGCGGGCCGCGGGCCGGGTGACGTCAGAGGCTGTGTGTAGCGATGTGTGTGGGGTTCGGAGCGGCGCCGGCACAGCGAAGGCGGCGGGCGAGCGACGGCGACGGCGGGCACAGGTGCGGTCGCAGGTCGCGAGGGGACGTGAGGGGCGTGCGGCCTCTGGGGGCGCTGAGCTGGCGGCTGGGTTGATGGGGAAGCTCCAGAGCCCGTGGGGCTGCCCGGCCGCCGAGGGCCTGAGTGGGGCGTCCGGGATGCGTGGGGTCCCGGGCGGGGTCGCGGGCACAGGGCGCGCGGCGGGGGTCCCACGGGTGTACAGGCCTCGCGGATTCTGGGACCGGTCGGCTGGGAGGGGATGGCGGTGCACTTGACCCGAGCCGCCAGGACCCGGGAGACCTGGACACCGGTCATCGCCGCCATCCCCCGGCCGTCTGCGCTCGGCGGGGATGCCCCGGGCTGGCCCCAGCTCTGATCGTCCCGCGACGCGGGCTTCCGGACTTGGCGCCCAACCTGCCCGCGCCCCTCTGGGTGCCACGGCTCAGGGTGGGTCAAGGCGGGGGAGGCGCAGCCCTGGGGCACCGAGGTAACCCCGGAGAACTTCCCGCGGACCGGGTGCGTGGGGGATTTCCACCGGCGGCCCCCGCAGTGGGGCGATGTGGGGAGGGCACTTAGGGTGATCCAGTGGGGGTTGGGAGGACTCCTACTTCCTCTGCCCCCTCTCACCTCACCAGACGTCGGGAGTCCCCTGCTTCCCTGTCCTTCGGGTTGATGAGTGGGTGTCTCTGAGTGTGCGCAGGGCTGTGGGGGCGCCCCTGGTCTAGGTCATGCCTCCTGCCCTTTTCCTTGGCTCGCCTTGGCTGAGGTGTCCCTGTAGTGGCGAAAGTCACAGTACGGTGGCTAGGCTGCTTTCGTCCGTAATTCTCTGGGTTTGTGTTAACATAAATTGCTGCGAGTTTAGAAGCAAAGGTTTTTATTTATCGGCTTTTATTGAGTTTTCTCCAGGGAGGGAAGTGGATGAATACTCTTTTTCGCCACTCTGCCTCCATTTGCATTCTTTGTGAGGTCTGTCTGCCTTGTGCTTTTTGTCCCGGATTAGTCTTGCTCAAGGATGGAGATTTCCAGGCATGGAGTCTTACAGCTTTTGGCTTCCATTAAGCAAATTCGCTAACCTTTTAAAGGGAAAGTTTTTTTTTTTCATTTCAAAAAGATAGTATATATTGACTGGATGAATTAATCTACTTGAGACATAGTTACATATGGTAGGGTTTTTTTTGAGGGGGGGGAGGAGAGCAGAAGCTACTTTTTTTTTTCCTAAGGAGAAAGGATTACTTTTAAAATTTAAATGGTATGCATAGTTGAGAAAGCCTTTCGTGCTGAGTTTTGGTTATTCGTATTCTAAATTTGTGTACTCTGCCTTGTTTGGAGAGATATTATTCAATGCTCCTGTTACCACTGTCTGGACTGCTTCCTAGTTAGATAAAGTTCCTTTTAGATAACTGGTGTTAGGTTGGAAGAAACCACCCAAGTGTTACCTTTGGTAAAGCGAACTGAGTTTAAGATTAAGACACTGGTTTTTAACAGACCCTTTGGTCTCTGGAGCTAATTCAAATGTAACTCTCCCCACCCCTTTCTCTTCCAGATCAATTAAAAGAAGAATGAACTGTAATCCTTGAAGATAAACTGGGCAACTTTTTTTAATTTAGTATATATATATTTAATCACAAAAGTTCAGGTGGAGTCAGGCTCCTACTTGTGTGGAGATTTAGACAAGTCTTCAATTTGTCAGCACAGAGCAGCAGCAGACCACCATTTTCAGTGAAAGATACTTGCCTCTTCTTTTTTGGTGTTTTTGGCAAAAATTAAATCCATTGCATCATTGTAACTCATGTTTGGGTGTAGTTTCAGGATACAGTCATGGCATAAACTTTCCACATGCTTTGTTTAAAAACCAAAACCAACCAAACTCAACCATTACACCAAACTTTGGACTTCTTGCGTTGGCGTTGAGGAATTAGCTTTATTTTAATACAAATATCTGAAGTACTCAAGAAATCAAGAATTTTCTCAGAAGCGTGCTTATGATTATATTCTTTGTTATTAGAAGCAAATTGAGAAGTTTTGTAGCATTTTCAGTTATATCCTAAGGTACAGCTAAACCAAAACAGAGTTGTACAGTCTATTGAGTAAGAAAATTCATCCTTACAAACTAAACATTTCTAAGTGAGTCAGAAGTATTTGTATACATTACCCTTTTCTCTTCAAATTAGGAACTGAGAACAACATGCCAATTGCAGACTTAATCATTTAAAACGCCAGCGGGGCCATGGAAAACCTCCAGTCTAATTTCTCCTTAGTTCAGGGTTCCAATAAAAAGCAGAACGGGATGGAGGATGATGGTAGTCCTCCTATGAAAAAAATGATGACAGACATTCATGTCAGTGGGAAGACACTGACCAAGGTGAAGACGGAGCATTTGGATGACTACGGAGATGCATCCGTGGAGCCGGATGGCGAGCACGCTAAGCGAAACCGTACTTCTCTACCTGAGAGTTTAAATTTAAACCCCAGTCTGAAACACACATTGGCACAATTCCATCTAAGCAGTCAGAGCTCTTTGGGTGGACCAGCAGCGTTTTCTGCTCGATATTCCCAAGAAAGCATGTCACCAACGGTATTCCTGCCTCTTCCATCTCCTCAGGTTCTTCCTGGTCCTCTTCTCATTCCTTCTGATAGCTCTACAGAGCTCACTCAGACTGTTTTGGAAGGGGAGTCTATTTCTTGTTTTCAAGTTGGAGGAGAAAAGAGACTCTGTTTGCCCCAAGTCTTAAATTCTGTTCTCCGAGAATTTTCACTCCAGCAAATAAACACAGTATGTGATGAGCTATACATCTATTGTTCAAGGTGTACTTCAGACCAGCTTCACATCTTAAAGGTCTTAGGAATACTTCCATTC
The DNA here is from genome assembly GCF_004785775.1 of Grammomys surdaster. NCBI lineage: Eukaryota > Metazoa > Chordata > Mammalia > Rodentia > Muridae > Grammomys > Grammomys surdaster. The sequence continues at coordinate 14,008,664 of NW_021604564.1, read as the reverse complement.
AATGCCCCATCCTGCGGGCTAATCACATTGACTGATGCACAAAGACTCTGTAATGCTCTACTTCGGCCACGAACTTTTCCTCAAAATGGTAGCATACTTCCTGCCAAAAGCTCTTTGGCCCAGTTAAAGGAAACTGGCAGTGCCTTTGAAGTGGAGCATGAATGCTTGGGCAAATGTCAGGGTCTCTTTGCACCTCAGTTTTATGTTCAGCCTGATGCTCCCTGTATCCAGTGTCTGGAGTGCTGTGGGATGTTTGCTCCTCAGACGTTTGTCATGCATTCACACAGATCCCCTGACAAGAGAACTTGCCATTGGGGCTTTGAGTCAGCCAAGTGGCACTGTTACCTTCATGTGAACCAAAAATACCTAGGGACACCTGAAGAAAAGAAACTGAAGATAATCTTAGAAGAAATGAAGGAGAAGTTTAGCATGCGAAATGGAAAGAGAATCCAGTCAAAGGCAAGTTTCTTTTTTTAAAGTAGTGATTTTGAATAGTAATGGTATCCTCATTCTGTGTATTATGAAGCTAATGCTTCAACTTGTTCATGTAACAACAAAACCCCCTTAGCGTCATGTTTGTCTGGTTTTAGCCATAATGTTTTCTGTGTAGTTTTTCATCTGAGAGAAATAGGATCATTCCCATTTTACAGGTAAGAGAATGAGCCTCCAGTTGAAAATGACTTTTCTAAAATTGCAGGCATTGTGAATTCTTTGGGCCAATCTCTTTCACACATCCTGCTTCTTGACTAAATCTGTTGCCTGGGACTAAGATAGTTCACACTTTAGTGCTGTGTTATCTCCATTTGCAAACTGGTCTGGTGGTAGGCTTAAAATTGCCTTTTGAAGCTATTCCAATGGTTTTTGATGTTTTTGTGCTTGGATTGAGGAGTGATCAATGTTCAGATCAAATTAAGACATTTATCTGACGAATTTGGTATTAGTAACCAAGACTGTTTATTTTTTTTTTATTTTTTATTTTTTTTTTAAAGATTTATTTGCTTTGTTTTTTTTAAACTTTATTTATTTATTTATTTATTTATTTATTTATTTATTATAAGTACACTGTAGCTGTCTTCAGACACCCCACAAGAGGGCATCAGATCTTATTGCAGATGGTTGTGAGCCACCATGTGGTTGCTGGGATTTGAACTCATGACCTCTGGAAGAGCATTCAGTGCTCTTAACCACTGAGCCATCTCACCAGCCCACCAAGACTGTTTATAATACAAAAGAAAGGAATGCTTTTGAAAAACTGTTACAGAGGCAGAATGAAGTTTATTTCAGTTTATTGAAATATTGCTATGACAAGCAATATTGCAGATCTGCAAAGAGATCTCAAAGCATTGCTCCTTCCACGGTGTTATCTGGTAGGTGAAGATAACGTCTTTGTCTTTATTCTAATGAAGATTTTGAATGCCTGGATGAAAGACAAAGGTTTGAAGTATTAAACCTTGATGTGGTTATTTTATATACTTTTCTATTTGATTTAAAATTAATATGTAATATACCTAGCACTGTTTAAAATGTATTGACCGTTACTCTAGAGATGTTTTTCATGTAAATTTTGTGCAATTAATTTTTAGAACAGAAGATGGGCCATGTTTTAAGAAAACTTAAAGTTTCCCATTCCCATTATTAGTTTTTCTTGCCTTTGAACTACCATTTATTCACTCACTCTTTCTTTCCTCCCTCCCTCCCTCCCTCCCTCCCTCCCCTTTTCCTTTCTTTTCTTTTCTTTTCTTTTCTTTCTTTCCTTTTTTGGTTTTTTGAGACAGGGTTTCTCTGTGTAGCCCTGGCTGTCCTGGAACTCACTCTGTAGACCAGGCTGGCCTCAAACTCATAAATCCGCCTGCCTCTGCCTCCCAAGTGCTGGGATTAAAGGCGTGTGCCACCACTGCCCGGCCAAACATTTTCTGCTTAACAGTAGAAACTTTATTAAGTAACTCAGGGTTGTTCACAGCAGTTTTAGGTAGGCTTAAATTATAATTTAATATTGGGTATTCTGCACTTAAGCTTTTGAGGGAACTAAAGTGTCTTCTGAGGCAGTAGTTTTCAGCAAAAGCGCAACATGGAGAGAACTAGACTTTTCCTTAGGACAGCTTGCTGCTTTCCTAAAAGTTATCACTGACATTCCTGGCCGGTGGCTACTAAGATAAGTTCTTCAGGTGCAGTGTGAACCGGTTTTAAGCAGGATTGAATTGATGCCTTATTTTAAAGTGAAAACCTTGCCTATATCTGTCTCTGTGCAGTGCCGGAGTCTTACTCAGAGATGATCTGTATACTCTGTCTGCTTCAGCTAATTGGAGCCACTATCCTTACATGTCTGACAGGGGCTCTATTAGTTGCCAGGGCTTCTTGCTCTGGTCCATTACTCTTGACAACATTCTTTGAATCACCTGTTCTGTGCTTGGGCGAAAACTCATCTGAGAAATATGCCCAGTTTGGTTTGAAAAGAAAAGTTCAGAGAGAGAATTGAAACTGTCCTTCTCTTGGGATACAGTAATACAGATGCATTTTTTATTTGATTTTGGGAAGATATGAGACCCCACTCCCTTCTTTTTCTCTTTCTCAGAGTTTGCTGGAGGTTTTGTGCTGTGTTGTTTCCAATTTTATGTGAATTGAAGGAAGTTAGAGAAATTCAAGAAAATTTCCAGCCTAATGTTTAGAAGAAAATTAGGATTTATTTAACACATACTTCAAAAGTGCTGTTACTGTACATTTTAACATTGAGAGGTAGTTTTAAAGGATCTGTGAGGGCAGTGAGGTAGACTATTTCCTCCTGTCAGGTGTGTGTGGGGTGTAGCTGGCAGCTGGTGGAGTGAGTTGAAGGTAGGCCTTCTGACTTTAAGACTAGAAATCTTGAAGCAGCAGAAGCTGCTTATTTGAAGGATAGTATTATTGCTTAGTTTAACACGATGGCTCTTAAATTCTTTATTGACTGCACAGAACTGAAGTATTTACAAGGGAAAGCAGGCTTGGGTTGGAGAAGATATTTTTCAGGGCATTTAGAGAGTCAGAATTTTAGTTGGTTGCCAGACAAACCAAATTGCTGAGGAAACTCATTTAAAAAAAAATCAAAGCAAACTTTTGTTTAACCCAAAGAATGTGCTGAATATTTTAACCTTCTAAATGAAGGAGATTATATTTAGTGTGACCAGTATAATTTGATATGTATGGTCTGTGTAGTTAAAATACTCGTTTTGGATTCAAATAAAAAGAAATTTGAAAATACAGGCATTTATTGGAAATGTAGCAACTATTTATTTATTTATTTATTTATTTATTTATTTTGGTTTTTCGAGACAGGGTTTCTCTGTGTAGCCCTGGCTGTCCTGGAACTCACTCTGTAGACCAGGCTGGCCTTGAACTTAGAAATCTGCCTGCCTCTGCCTCCCAAGTGCTGGGATTAAAGGCATGTGCCACCACTGCCCGGCTTATTTATTGTTTTTAAAAATAATTTATTCATATTTTGTACACATTGGTGTTTTGCCTGCATGTGAGTCTGTGAGGGTATTGGATCCTTTGGAACTAGAGTTACAGACAGTTGGGAGTTGCCATGTGGGTATTAGGAATTGGACTCAGGTCCTCTTGCAGCGCAGTCAGTGCTCTTACCAGCTGAGCCATCTCTCCAGCCCCTGTGGCAACTTATTATAAAGAACAGAAATTGTATCAGTAATGACCAACAAGCTATTTATTTGCATAGCTAATATATTTAATTTGCATAGTTAGCTATGTTTAGATTCTGGGAATAGGTGAGGTAAGGTTAAATGTTCTTAATGGAGAGCTCAGCATATTCTTGGTAGAAACTACAATGTTTTGGACCCTTTCTTAGGTCATCAGAAATATTCATGAAATATTCATGTAGCTCAGTTAGTTGAGAACTTGCCTAGCCTGCACAAAGTCCTGGGTTTGATTCCCTAGCACTGTGTAAACCATGGGTGGTAGTGTGTACCTGCAGTACTGTATTTGAGAAATTGAAGTAGGAGGGTCATCCTTGGCTACATAGGGAGATTGAGGGCTACATGGGATCTTATCTCAAAAAAGAAAACTGCATATAATTTTAGATATGCTTGGGTTACACAGTACAATGGGTATTTGTAGAGCCTTTAATGACAGTTTTTTTTAAATTAGTGTGCTTATTATTTAGAACAATGGTTGTTATGTTTTAGAATGCTCAATATGCAAAAATATTGTTATCCTAATTCTTTTTCACCTTATCAGTAGGTATTCAGCCAGATAAGAATCAGACCAACTGAATTTCTGCTTATAGAACAAGGCTAAGCAAGTACATCGTTGGCTGATAAGCCTGAAGGGTGATGTTTAAGATTATTTTCAATCGCATTAGAAAAGGTCATTTATACTTAGCTGATAAGAGAATGGTAGGTAATTCTTCACTGTAACACAGGACTGACAATTTCTAATTCACTGAGGGGAGAAGGATGAATGCTGGGATGGAGAGACGGCTCAGCACTGGTTGCTTCGCTGCCAAGGACTCAGCTTTGGTTCCTAGTACCCACATAGCAGCTCACACCCATCTGTAACTCCACTTCTAGGGGAATCTAAAGCCCTCTTCTGGCCTCTGAAGGCAGTAGGCACATAAATATATTCAAATAAACACTCATAAAGATCCTTAAAGAATGGGTGGTGTATGCTCTTAAAATTTATTAGAATTAAGATTTCTAACATTCAGATTTGTCTACTCAGTACAGTACAGTAGTGTAGTTTTACTCTATACAATTAAGGGAATATTGTTTTTTAGGTGATCTATGATGCAGATGTTCCTTAAGATAAACAGCGTAGAAATACTTTCTCCTAGTTGGTGGAGAACTTAGCTTATCTTGTGCTTGTTCCTCGATTGAGATTCAGTTCATGCTCCCCCTTCCCCAAAGAAACTAACCATTTCACTCCCTTTAGTTTTGCATTTTTGTTTCTGCAGTGGTCACTGGAACAATTGTACACATATTTCTCTTCTCTGGCAGGGTGCTACATTTGCTTCTTGTTAAATGATGTAAGCAAATACTGTTTTTAATATATGGTATTTATTTATTTTTTATTTTTTGAGTTCTCAGTTCAAATCCAAGGCTTTGCCCTTATTAGGCATGTGTTCTATTCAAGGATTCTGTGTAGCCCTGGGTGTCTTGGAACTCATTTTGTACACCAGGCTGGCCTCAGAGATCCACCTGCCTCTGTTTCTCAAGTGCTAGGATTAAAGGTGTGCCACACAGCCCAGCAGGTTTTTTGCTTCCTGTTTTTAAATTATGGCCTAACCTTTTATGTTTATAGCTTATATATGACAACTTAGTATAATTCGTCAAATGAGAGGATAGATGAGAAAGCATTTGGAAATGGAAAGTCTTCTGTAGAGATGTCAGATGGTATTGAATGATTACTGTAGTATTAATATGTACATGCAGATTCTTCTGCTACTTACATATGAAAGAGGTTTGTAATAAGAAACAGGAAACTGCCAGAACCCAAACGGGTGTGTTGACTGGTTCCCTTGAGGTGGAGCCCATTCCCACTCTGGTTGACATGCCCTTGAGGTTTCAGATAATAGAGTCCAGCGCAAACTTGTTTGAATTGGGTCAAAGTTCATTTGGTTTTCTTTGACAGTGTGTCTTAATAGGGAGTTTATGGTGACTGAGTCTTTAGCGTTTATTTATTTTTTTCTTCTTTTTTCTTTTGGTTTTCGAGACAGGGTTTCTCTGTGTAGCCTTGGCTGTCCTGGAACTCACTCTGTAGACCAGGCTGGCCTCGAACTCAGAAATCTGCCTGTCTCTGCCTCCCAAGTGCTGAGATTAAAGGCGTGCGCCACCACTGCCCGGCCTTTTTTTTTTTTTTAAAGATTTATTTATTTTATGCATATGAGTACATCACCATTGCTCTCTTCAGAGAGCACCAGAAGACCCCATTACAGATGGTTGTGAGCCAACATGTGGTTGCTAGGAATTGAACTCAGGACCTCTGGAAGAGCAGTTGGTGCTCTTAACCAACCACTGAGCTATCTCTCCAGCCCGGTATCAGTTCTTTTTCTCTTGAGTTCCTTTTCAGACTACAGTTTTGCATCTGTGTACTTTTTGTCTCATGTGGGACTCCATGAGAGAAGTAAGGCCTACAGAAAATGCTTGGGAAGATGCTCTTCCAGTTTCCCCAAGAACACTACTGTTCTAGCCCGTCACATACAGTCAGTGCCTTGGGGTTTTTAACTCTCTTCATAACCAGGTTGAGAAGGGTCAGAAGGACACATCTGTATATACAGAAAGCCTTAGATTTATACATGTTACGTTACATGTTAAACAAGATGACAGGTATTTCAGTGGAAATATGTTTAAGGCGTTGAGATTGCTCCTTTTTCTGCTTGGCTGCAGCTGGCAGGGTTATCTGAAGGAGCCTGAATTGGGGGATTACCTCAATCAGATTGGCCTGTGGCCTGTCTTGGGGCACTTTTTTTATTGCTAATTGATGTGGGAGGGCCACCCCTGGGCAGATGTTCCTGGTTTGTAGAAGCAAACAAACCATGAGTCAGCTTTCTTCCATGGTTTCTGCTTCAGTTCCTGCCTGAGTTGCCCTGACTGTCCTGACTTCACTTCTATGATGGACTCTGACTTGGAAGTAAAAGTCACATAAACCCTGTCTTTCCTCCCTAAGTTGTTTTTGGTCAGTGTTTTGTCACTGTGACTGAAAGCAAACTAGAGCACTGCTCAATTGTCTAAGGATGTGGCTCAGTGCCTGGATGCCTGACTGGTGTGTACTAGGCTCTGGACTTTGATTCTAAGCACTTGGAGGAAAAAGCAGCACATTGATGTTTGTAGTTCCTTATGTAAAGTTCATAGTATAAAATTTTATTTTCTTCTTTTCTTTAATTCCATAACAAGACTTTTATCAGGTCTTCATGTTACAAAGGGATAATTACTACCAACTTCACACGAAGCTTAAGATAACGACTGCATATTTATTATAAGAAGTGTAGCCTTTGCTTTCCACCAGGGCCTTCTGAGGTATGTGGGGAGGTTGGTCTTTTAGTGTGAGCAGCAGGCACTGATGTCACTCCCAGTGATCCACGGATCAGCTCTAGATACGTTAGTGCAAGGGCTTAGATCACTGTGTCTCCGTTTTGCATTAGGTTAGTTAATTCTCAGTAAACGTGGCATAACCTAAACCTGAAAAGCTCTTAAGTAGCTCTTTGCAACCTCATGACACTGTTTCATTTCAGTTGTTGACATGCTCATTCACAGTATGCTGGCCATGCTGAGGAAACCAGATACCGGCGGAGGGATTGGGTTTCTTTTAGAGAAAGTTGTTGGCAGCTATTGGGTAGGAGGTGCTTTGTGTATTCTGCAGCCATTTATTGACCACGTGAATATCTTAGTGTTACATATGCTAAAGAGACCCAGAGCCAGGGGTATCATTTCATACTAAAGGAGGTATTTCTTAAGCAATAATGTTGATGTTACCTAAGAGTGTCCTTGTAAAGTTACTGATTTGTGTCGAACCTGTTACATAATAGTGTGCATTATGTTTTAGTTCTCATGTAAGCATTCCATTAGACTGTTAAACTTGCCAACTGGCATACTGTCTTTGAACACAAGAATTTAAAAATGACTATTATTTGTAGCACTTTTGTTATTTGATGTGTGTGGGTGTTTGTCTGAATTATGTCTATACATCACTTGCTTGTCACTTGTCTGTATGCCTGGTGCCTGCAGAGAAATCAACAAGAGGCTATCATAGCTACCAAAACTGGAGTTTCAGATATTTCTGGGTTACCTTGTGGGTTTGGGAATCAAACCTGGTTCCTCTGCAAGAGATGACAGTCTTTTAACTACAGAGCCATCTTTCTATCCCCTATTTTTAGCATTTTTAAAGAATTGTTTATTATATATATATATATATGATTACACTGTAGCTGTCTTCAGACACACCAGAATAGGGCATTGAATAGGACACCCTATTACAGATGGCTGTGAGCCATCATTTGGTTGCTGGGAATTGAACTCAGGACCTCTGGAAGAGCAGTCAGTGCTCTTAACCACTGAGCCATGTCTCCAGCTCCTACTTTTAGCATTTTAAAAAATTCTGCTTTTAAAAGAGTTTTTTGAGGGAACAATAAGATGACAGGGGGTAAGGACATTCCCATCAATCCTGATGATGTGAGCTCAGTCCCCAGGATATCCATGGTGGAAGAAGAGAACTGTTTCACAAACATACATGTTCTCTCAACCACAGACAGACAGACAGACAGACAGACAGACAGACACACACACATTCAACTCATATGAATACATGCTCTCACACTCACTCTAAATGTAAAAACATTTTAAAAACTTTTAAAATGTCTTCATTTTAATTATTACTGAGAATTTGGAAGATTCACTAGCATGTTAAGACCTTGTCTCAGTTTTTTTTAGATAATAAGCATTTGTCACTACAAATTAAAGAGCATAATATTAATCTGATATTATAATTACAAAACAAGCATACCACTTAAAACCTAAGTTTATTCTTGAGTGTAAATCTATCACTCATGAGAACAACAGTGGGGCAGGTGGACATGCTTTTGTGTTTAAAGTGGTACCAAAAAGTCTTTTTAAAAAAGGAAGTCAAGTTCCCTAAACTGTGTCATTGTGAAACTGATTAGGATGCGTCACCCAAACTAATAGTTGCTTCTTAGAATATCTGATTATGTAAGGGCTGTGTGTTCCAGGTACCAGAGTTAAGACATAGACATGTAGGAAAACTTTAAAAATTTTCTCCTAAGGGTTATTTATTAAAAATAAACTTACTGTACATTTTGAAACCCTTTAATTTTTGTTTTCATGGATGTTAATTTGATGTTTAGTAGAAAAAGAACCTTTGGATTGAAATAATGTATCTGAAAATTTGCTTGTATGTGTGAAAGGGTGCCATCTGTTAATTTTGACGTAGATGATGGTGGTGCAGTCCAGCAGTAAGAGCATTTAAAGTAGTAAGCCTCTGCCTTTCGTGATGCCTTACTAAGTGATGTTCTTCTCCACTTGCCAAGAGAGAAAATGCATATTGTTTTAATGTTTGAGTACATGAAGGAGTAAATTGCCCCACACTGAGTGTAAGACAAAAGGCAGAAGATGCTCCCGTTGGGTATCTAATTTGTATTTCTGATCAGAAGCGTGAGCATGACTGCTATACCATTTAATTATATTCTTTTTCTAAAAACCTAATTTGTATGTTGACACAAATGCAGGCTTAGAAAAGAAAATCTGGCGTGATTGTTAATGTTTCATTTTGTAATATGTGCTTAATTGTTTTTAACATGTACTTAGGATAATTTGTTAGGAGTGTGTTTTATGGCTTACCACAGCATTTTAGGCAAAATGAACTTGCAGTTCTTTATTGGCATTGTGCAGTCCTTAGGATTTGCATTAATTTGTACATCTTAGAAAGTGCAACCAGGTGGTGCACACCTTTAATCCCAGCACTTGGGAGGCAGAGGCAGGCAGATTTCTGAGTTCGAGGCCAGCCTGGTCTACACAGAGAAACCCTGTCTCGAAAACCAAAAAACAACAAAAAAACAACAAAAAAAAAGAAAAGAAAAAAGAAAGTGCAACCAAACAGGTTCAGCTTCCCTTGTGCTTCATGGAGGAGAAAGATCCAAATGTGAGAGTGCCTTGAGTTTCTTGGTAGCCAGTAACCTTGTACCAGTTTCCCCTGCCTCTTTTGTCCTTTCCTGTTCTCACTATCCTGGTGCTGATGATTGAGCCTGCAGCCTCACATATGCTAGGCAAATGCCATTGCCACTCCTGGGCATTCAAAGTCACCCAACAAATACTGTGTGGTGCTAGGTACTGAGAATACAAAATACACAGGTTCTTAACCTTAGGTTAGTGTTGAGAGGCCAGATAGCCACTTACTTAGTGGTGTTGAATAGGGAATACAGACATTGGCTAGGGACAATATTAGGTAATTGTTAAAGGGAGTGTTCCAGCTAGCTTCAGTTGTCTGCTTGGCACAGTCCACAGTTGCCTGAGGAAACCTCAGTTGGGGCATTACCTAGATCAGATTGGCATTTTTTGATGGCTTATTGATGTAGAAGGGCTCACCCCATTGTAGGTATTATCAGCCGTATGTATCTTGGGCTATATAAGAAAGCTAGCTGAGCAGAAGCCAGGAGCAAGGCAGTAAACAGCCTAACTCCATGGGCATCTGCTTCAGTTTGCCTCAAGTGCCTGTCCTGACTTTCCATGCTGATGGACAGTTAGCTGGAAGTGTGAGTCACATAAGCCCTCCCCACCCCCCTGCCCCGAGTTGCTTTGGTCATGGTATTTATCGTAGCAACAGACAGCAAACTAGAACATGAAGTTTGCTCAGAACCTGTGGTCTGTGACTCTTTTAGTTGACAGATGTAAGAATAAGAAACAAAGAATAGAAACGGAGGAGGATGAATGCTTAAGATAAATAAATGCAGCTACTTAAGATGTTTCAAATGTAGAGAGATTGCTGAAATAAAGGCATAACCAAGCATGGCAGCTCAAGCCTGTAGTCTTAGTACTTGGGAGGCAAAGGCAGTTAGACCGCTTGAGTTCCTGGCCAGCCTGGTCTACACAATGAGACACTGCCTCATATTTTTAAAAAAGGGCATACTGTGCTTGTATTATGAAAAAAATGATCACATAAGTCAAAGTAGACTTTTGAAATGAATTTAATGATTAAAATCATATTTCAAGTCAAAGTTTTGAAAAATTCTTGCAAACTGTTCTGAAGATTTCAGATTCTAGGCTCTATACTAGGAAAGCCTTTTTAATGTGTGGTTCAGTGTAGTGATTTTAACTTTAAAGTTTGAAATGATTTATTGGACATTATAGCTGGACTTGTTTAAGATATAAGACCAATTAAAGAATTTTGTTTTTTTATGTGAGTTTTACCAAATCATTTTACTTAATTCAAGATAATCGTAGACTCCCTGGATTATTAATTTACTGATGTTTCTCAACATGCTGTCTACCAAATGGAGTTAAGTTACCCTTGAGCATCACAATTTTAAAGAAGTCAGGTTTTTGAGGAAAAAATACACCATTTGTGTCTTTTAAAATTTTTTATATTTTTCTGTGTATGACTGTTTTGCTTGCTTGTATATATGTGTATATACTACTTATGTGCTTGGTACTCTTAGAGATCAAAAGAGGATGTTTGATCCCCTAGAATTGGAGTTACAGATGGTTATGAGCCTCCATGTGGGTGCTGGGAATTGAATCAGCATCCTCCGCAAGAGCGCCAGTGCTCTTTTTTTTTTTTTTTTTTTTTTTGGTTTTTCGAGACAGGGTTTCTCTGTGTAGCCCTGGCTGTCCTGGAACTCACGCTGTAGACCAGGCTAGCCTCGAACTCTCGAACTCAGAAATCCGCCTGCCTCTGCCTCCCAAGTGCTGGGATTAAAGGCGTGCGCCACCACCGCCCGGCTGCGCCAGTGCTCTTAACTGCTGAACCACCCCTTCAGATCCCTGAAATTGTAAATATTTAAAGCGAGTTTAAGTGTTTCAAATAAGTTTAGCTCTAAATAGTACTCAGAATATAGCTAGATGATGTCATCTAGACTCAAGACTTAAGCACCAGTTACCATAGTAACTCAAAGTACTGGGTTAGTCATACACAATTGAAGTGTAGTATATGACTTGCTCTGGCCTATGCTGATACTGATACCCTCAGATTGTCTTTTGGTGGTATACTGTAATTCTTCTCTCTCAGGTTATCAGTGGTCTATGAACATTTATCAGTTAGTATTTATTGCTAGAAGTCAGTTCTTTTTAGTCTGCTGTAGGCCGAGAACCTGTGAACAACTGATTGCTTTACTTTGTAAGTAAGTTGAGTTTGCCCAGATTCTGAATAGTACATCAGAATTGCGGTACTTTCTTGAATCTTAACGAATATTTTATCAGCTTTGTGGATTTTTGTTTTTTCAAAAAAAATAACCTACTCACATAGAAGTCTTCAGTGAATAACCCATTCTTTTTTGTTTTGTTTGAAACAGAGTTTCTCTGAGTAGCCCTGGGTTTCCTGGAACTCAGTCTGTAGACCAGGATGGCCTTGAGCTCAGAGAGATCCCCCTACCTCTGCCTCCTGAGTGCTGGGATCAAATGCATGCACTGTGCACTACCACTGCTGGTGTGCTCTTGCTTGCGTTCGCACCCTCTCTCCCTTTTCTGCTCTCTCCCTCTCTTGCTCTCTCTCACTTTTGATAATCAACTCTTAAACCATTTAAAGCATTTTTGTGGTGGCTCAATAGTTAATTGGTTGCTCTTCTTAGAGGATTCCCACCACCCATAAGGTGGCTTCTAACCATTTGTAGCTCCAGTTCCAGGGGATCTTATGTCCCCTTCTGGCTGCCACACGCACATGATCCACAGATATACATGTAAGCAAAAACATTTATACATGTAAAATAAACATAAAGATTAATTTATGAAAATACTTTTTTTCCCTATAATTTTGTAGTCTTATTTGTATTTCAAATTCCTCATCCAGTAATTCTTAGAAAACATATAGATCTCCCAGTAACACAGATTACCATGTTTTCATTTTTAAAATTTTCTAAATATTAAAAATTACATTTATTTATTGGGGGAAGCATGTGCTACAACATATATGTTGAGGTCAGAGGAGAACTTATAAGAGTTACTTCTCTTTCCGCTGTGTCGTTTCCAGAGAGTGAAGTCTGGTTATACAGCTCAGCGTCAAGTGTTTAACGTGTGACACCAGTGTCTAATGTGTGGGCCATCTCATCCAACATTGCTTTTCAGTTTTCTTTTTAAAAACCTTTTCCTGGCAATAAAGTCACATTTGGATAGTGAAGTTGTGTAAAGTTTTCTCTAGGAGTTGTTCCTTCTGTTTTTGTCTTTTTGTTTGTTGGTTGGTTGGTTGTTTTCTGGCACTGGGCTGCTTATCTGATCTCTCCAAGCTTTCTTTATTTACACTGGTTTTCTTCATTAGCAGTATGTCCCCAGTCCTGGGCCATTTTGAGTTGATTGTTCTTCTAGTAAGAACTGCATGTCATCCTTCCTTTCTGCTCCTTCCTGACCTGGAATATTGGGATGTGTAAGCCAGCTTCCCCAATTCTTAGTATTTGGTGACCATCCCCTGTATGCAGGACTTCTTAAATGTGTAGTGCTGGAGGTTGAGTTCAGGGCCTGACTGGCGTAAGCCGCTGGCCTAGCCAGGCAAGTACTCTGCACTGGGCTGTACCCACAGTTCTATGTGTTCATTCAGCTTGTTAGTCTCCATCTCCCCGGATTGGAGCCTCTCAGAGGCAAGAGGTCAGAGACTAGCGGGTGTCCTGTTAGGTGATCGTCCTTTGACCCACTCTGGGACCTGTGGACATCACATGCGTCTCTGCTGTCTGCCTTCATTTGGCGCCTTCAGCTCCACCTTCACTTCTGTCGGGGACCCATGTGCCCTATTTTTCCTCATGATCAGGGGAGTGACTGTTATGAAAATATGTGAGGAGGACAAAATATAAACCAGACCAAGATGAGGAAGCTGCTAGAACCGTAGGTAAATTCGTTCTTTTAGTTTGTTCTAATCTATGAGCAGAGATAATGACCACTGCTTAATGGAAGGTGCATTTATTAGAGTTAATCAGACTGTAAAATTCTCAGCCAGTAATACTTATGAAATCACCAGTTATCATTCCCCTGTTCCTTTATTTATAGGTACTTAAAAAACAGCTTTTAATATTTATGAGGAATATGGTTTACTAATTCTTATTAGCAAGCACAGTAGTTTCACATTTAATTGGCCAGAGTACTTACTGCTGTAGAATGGTATCTAGTCAAAATTTTAGTTATGTGCTGTGGCTACGGGGTAGAGGTAAGTTGATTGTGGCAAAAAGAGTAAAAGGTTCTCAATGCTGTGTATTTTCAGGGTTGTGTTATTTTATTTGAAATTGGTTTCCAAGGTATGAAATTGTTTCTGGTAAACCATGCCGTTTGAATGTGTGTATTGAAAGTTGTGACCAGATAGTAGCAGTTGTTAAGTTTCAAGGAATGAGACATAGCACTGTTGGAGAGCTCTTAGTAGAAGATGAGCCTTAAGGATGTGACACTTGTTCATCAAGCACCATCAAGTGAACAGAAGATTAGCCACAGGAGCTGGCTGTGAAGCCCAGTGGTTAGAGTGTTTGCATAACATGGCCAAGGCCTTGGATTTAGTCCCTAGGTTCTATGTCTTGAACCATACTCAACAAATAGAAATCATCTTTTTTCCTCAATAACGTTCCTTTCTATGTACTTCTACAGACAGATACACCATCAGGAATGGAATTGCCATCCTGGTATCCTGTTATAAAACAGGAAGGTGACCATGTTCCTCAAACGCATTCATTTTTACACCCCAGGTGAGTGAGCGTTCATTCAGCTGCTTGTCCAGTGGTGGTTGCTTTAGTTGGTTTGTCTGTCTGTTCATTATCTGTACCTTCCAGGTACAATTCTGGGGAATAAGACTTAAGTCCCTTACCTTTAGGTTTTCCTTGTTAACTAATTACCTTTGAAGATTCAGAATTGTTTTAGGCAAGAACGCTGGGGTTGTACGCACCTTTTTGTGTGTGCATATATAAAATTGCTATCTTGAAGTAGAAATTGAATCAATTTGTTTTATTTACCTTTAAGAGGTAAATTGACTCTTCAAAAGAGTTGAATGTGTTACTTTGCTTTTTGTTTTGTTTTTTTGTTTGAAACCAGTTTTCATTAGGTAAACCTGGCTGGTCTCCTTATGTAGCCCAGGTTGGCCTCAGATTCACAGAGGTCTACTTGCCTCTACCTCTTGAGTGCTGAGATTAAAGGTGTGTACCCCCTGCATAGTAATTTTACAAACAATTGGTTTTGAAACTTGGAGATTTTATAATAACCACATCCTTCACAATCAAGAGTTTATATATTTCAATAAAAATCCTAGTTGTCAGTCTGAACCTTAAAATTCAAACAATCACCATCATACAGTTAATAAGTCTTCTGGGCACTATTAAATCCATGAAAGATTATGTAACTTTAATTAGAATACCAAGTGTTCAGAGATAAAGAGTAGTAACATAGGTATCCTACAAACAGAATGTAGGACATCTGACTCTTCTGCTGCACTTGAGACGCTTTTCCTTCTGCTGGGTCATCTTGGATGTGAGGGCCTGTACCTGGAATTACTGTCACTGGTTACGCTGTGTTCCGTTGATACCCTGGGAGGTCTGCTTCCCCACCCCTTTAAAGGAAATCGGATGAGGAATAGGAAGGAATTAGGAAAAAAGAAATTGAGATGTAAAAGGAGATGAAAGTGTAGGGCAGGGTTAGATAGGGGGCCATCTCTTTTCTTGGAAGGTTACTTAGATTATAGATTATAAATCAAACTATGTTAACTATCTCAAGTTTGTTATGTAAGACTTATGTAGATAACTCAATAAGCTCAAAGTTATGTGAGCTTTTGAGAAAAATCAGTAGTTATCCTTTTAGTTTTAATTTTGTAGAGTTTACTATTACTATTTTATTAATAATTTTAAGAGATCATTTATAGATTTTGATGTAAGGATTGTTATAATATTCCCAGAACCTGTTCTCTCTCTGAGGTATCTAAGGTCCCTAGGACCTCACCAATATCAGCAAACCTCACCAACGGAGCTGCTGAGAAGCTCCAGAACTTCATGCCTGGAGTTATTTGTGTTTTGAGAAAGAGTCTTACTATATATATAGCCCAGGGAGAGAGGTCTGGAATTCCCTTTGTTGCCCAGGCTAACTTTGAATATGTGGCAGTCCTCCTGTTTAAGCATCCTACCTTCTAGGATTATAAATGTGAGGTATCATACCCGGTGTTTCATGCTTTCATGGGCAGGAGATTTTGAGGAAAGAGGAAGAGACTTTTGTTTTCTTTTTTTTTTTCTTTCTTTCTTTTTTTTTTTTTTTTTAGTGTTTTGAAATTACTCTCAAAATAACAAGAATTCCTCAGTTTGCTGTCCTTAAGTACTGACTTTCTTTTCTAAGAAATCTTTTCTATGGCCTGTATCCTTTGTATTTTATATTGGTTATTCTAGTAGCTGAGAACTGAGATTCTAGAACAATGTTGTCTTAATTCATATTTCAGTATGACGTAATGAGTGTTTTGTTTTTCCTTTCTGTCCCAGCTACTACTTGTACATGTGTGACAAAGTGGTCGCACCGAATGTGTCGCTCACGTCTGCTGCATCCCAGTCTAAAGAGGTCACCAAGGCAGAGACAAGTAAGTCCATCTCCAGACAGTCAGGAAAGCCTCATGGTAGTAGTAAGCATGAGAAAACAGTGTCTTACCCAGACGTCTCACTCGAGGAGCAGGAGAAAATGGATTTAAAAACCAGTAGAGAATTATACAGTCGTTTAGGTAAGTATTCGGAAGATACATTTTAAAAATCAGCTAGTTAAGAAACACATTTGCTCAGTATTTTAAAAGCTTTTTATATTTAAGGTAATTTCCCCCATATAACCACCGATTTTACTTTAAAACAGTTCTGACTTTGAAAACTCAAGGTGAGTTCTTTGCCCCTCAGTTGTGAGCTTTATAGAATGGTGACAGCCTGTGGAGGGTGACGAGAGGATGGGGAACAGCTTCAATGCAGTGATAACGTCACTTGACTTTCCCTTCCTCTTGTTGGTAGAATGCCTTATGTTTGCTATTTTCTTGTCCTGTGAGTGGAGATGCCACTTACCTGACGTTAAGTATATTTAACATTGGACTTGTGGTTCAGGAGGTATAGAATGGGACAGCTTACACAGTAAAGCAAGGTTGGGACAGACAGATGACACTGGTGCAGGTGCTGGCTGGTACTTCAGAGAAAACCTACATGTTTCCTATGCCTTCTAAAATGCGTAGACCATAGGGGAGATGTGCATGAAGGTACGGCCCTGGTCCATTGTGCATTGCAGCTAAGCCTTGCTCAGTGCCCTGCAGGTGAAGGAATTTAGCTTCCCTGTGGGTGTCCGTCCATCCATCCTGCTGTCTCCTATCTTCATACAGTGTGACAGCTTCCTGTACTCAAGTTGTTTTTGCTATGACTCAGTTTCCTCTGAATTGAGTTATGATAGTAGTGATTCCTATATTATTATAACATATCTGAATTCTGTTTGGCTTTTAATTAAGTTGGTTTTTTTTTTTTTTTTTTTTTTTTTTGATTTTTCTGTGTAGCCCTGGCTGTCCTGGAACTCACTCTGTAGACCAGGCTAGCCTCGAACTCTCGAACTCAGAAATCCACCTGCCTCTGCCTCCCAAGTGCTGGGATTAAAGGCGTGCACCACCACTGCCCGGCTAATTAAGTTTTTTTAATGATTAAAAAGTAATGTAAGGGATTGGAGAGGTGGTTCAGTGGTTAAGGGCACTTGTTGCTCTTTGTGAGGACCTGGGTTTGATTCTTAGCACCTACATGGTGGCTCACAATTTACCTGTTAACTCTAGTTTCAGGGGACTTAGTTTCTTCTTCTGACCACTGCTGGTACTACATATATGTACACATGATACACAGTATACACACAGGCAAAACACAGCTAACAGACACTAAGTCTAAAAAACTAAGTGAGGTACATTTGACCTACCATAGAACTTCAAAGCGTACAGTTTGTTTGTCTTTAGTGTAACCACCATGTCATGAAAAACATCACAGCTGTTTAACCCTAGAGCATTGTCATGGCGCCTATACAGATCCCTGCCATCCTCTAGCCATCAGCCCATCTTCTTCCCCTTTAGCTCCTTGACTATGTGTGGTCTTTATGGATATGCCTATTCTGGACAGTTTAGATAAAAAGAAGGACATTATGTGGTTTTGAGGTCTGGCTTTTATTAGGCATGTTTTTTCTCCACTGTGTTTCTGGTAGGAACAATTATTTATTTATTTATTTATTTATTTTGGAGAAAGAACTTAATGTGTTTCCTTTGGCTATATGTGTTTTGTTTAACCCCTCTTCAGGCAGTAGATGGTTTGCATTGTGTCCTTGTGTAGTTATTATGAAGAATACTGTCAACTTGTATGCAAGTTGTAGTGTGGACTTACATTTTTAGTTCTTGTTGGTAAATAGTGGTAAAGTGTGTTGGGCTGTATAACTGCTAACGTTTTGAGAGACTGTTATACTGTTCCATAGTAGGTACACAGTTGTGAATTTCTCAGCAGTGCATGAAGGTCTCAGTGTCTGCACACTGTGTCAACATTGGACCTGCCTGGTCTGAGTACAGTCATTGCAGTGGTTATGGTCATGTCTTGAATGATTTGGGCTTGTAATTTTCTAACGACTGATAAAGTTGACTATGTTTGTATGGTTTTCTGGACATTGGATATTTTGTTTGAAGAAGAAGCCCAATTCACAACCTGTGCTTGTTTTTAAGTTGCGTTGTCTCTTTTTGTTGAGTTCTAGGAGTTCTCTTTATGATTGATCCTTATTAGACAGAGGGTTTGCCAGTCTCACCACACTTCCCTTGCTCCTTTCTGTTAGACAGGTGGCAGTCTGTATCCAGCTCAGTTTGTCTGTTTAGTTTGCTTTCTTAGCTCAGGTGTCTTACCTGTGAACAATTGTGTACTCCCAAGACCAGAGAGATTTATATGGCTTCAGCTTTTACAGTTAAGTCTTTGATCTTGTATTTAGGTCATTTTGAATTAACATTTATATTAATAGAAGGACTTTTACTTCTTTGTTTGTTTGCATCTTAGTATTGCTGCTCATTTGTTGAAAAGATTGTTCCTCCCTGATTGAATTGTCTTGGCACCATAATAGCAGCAATTGAAAGTTATTGAGACAAGATCCTTGTTGGCAGCCCAGGCTGGTCTTGAGTTTGACCTACATCAGGCTCCTGGGTGCTGGAATCACAAGGTGTATCTTACCTACCACTCCTGGCTTGGATTCTGAAATTTTTTGTTAATTTTTAAAGTTAGCATTAAGTTAGTTAAGCAAAACAATAGGCTTTGTTACCATATTTTCATACATACATATCCATATACTTTGCTCTAAAAATAGGTAATGCTTTACAAGTTTGCATGGTTTCCTTGCTCAGGCCATGTAGAATTGTGACTCACTGCACTTGTAGCATATGTCTATTGAAGTGAGCACTTGGACTCTGTTCCTTTTTGCTTATTTAAATGTCTAGTCTTCAGTCCTCATCACAGTTTTGATTGTGTGTATGTACGATGTGTTTGTGTACATGTATATGCATACATGTGTGTGGGGTTCCGTGTGTAGGTTAGAGGACAACACTGGGTGTTGTCTCCACCTCCCATCTTGAGACATAGTCTTTTTGTCATTTGTCTCCTAAGCTTCAGGGATTCAACTGTATCTGCATTTATTTTGCCTTAGGAAGGCTGGGGTTACAAATGTGTGCTACTGCATATAGCTTTACAAGTGTTCTGGGGGTTCAAACTCAGGTCTTCACACTGATGTAGCAAGCATGATCAGCCCCACATTGGGATTTCTGTAGCTTGTAGGAAGATTTGAAGTTGGGGGTGTGAGTCTTTCCAACTTTATTTCTCTTTTTCTAGGTTGTTTTAGGTATTTTGAATTCCTCACATTTCATTGTGAATCTTAGAATGAACTAGTTAGTTTCTGCAAAACTCGGAGCTGGGGTTTTGCTGTGGATTACATTACATAGATTAAGTCTTTAGTCCATGGGGTGCCACTTCCTGGCTTCATGTGTTAGTGTCATTTGTAATTGTCATCTTGCACTACATTTGTAAATTTTCTTCCCTAAGTATTTTATTGCTATTGATTGATTTATAAATGTAACTTTTTTAAAAAATAAATTACTTATGGATTGTTCCAGTGACTTTTTACCAGTGATATTAATACTTCCCTCCCCCCATTTTTTTTTTTTTAAGATTCATCGATCTCAAATAATTCTACAAGTAAAAAGAAATCTGAGTCTACTGTTTGCAACTTAGTACGAGACGTCAGCAAGTGTGATTCTGAGGCTTCCTCTCCACTTCTGGTCAGAGATGTTACTTGTGAAGACGACAAGGGAAAGATCATGGAAGATGTGATGAGAACCTATGTAAGACAGCAGGAGAAGCTGAACTCGATTCTGCAGAAGAAGCAGCAGCTGCAGATGGTAAGCTGTCCTGAGCAGTAGCCATTGTTCTCTCTGTGATTTTTCTCTGAGACAGGGTTTCTCTGTGTAGCTCTGGCTGTCCTGGAACTCACAGAGATCCACCTGCCTTTGCCTCCTGAGTGCTGGGATTAAAGGTGTGCACCACCACTGCCCAGCTGGAAATAGTCATTGTTAAGATACCTTTTCATAGTAAGAAAGTCAGAGTACTGCAGATGGCCTCAGAGCTGTTCTGTTTTATACTAAGAAGCAGTTCTTCAAGACAGTTGCTTCTCTATTGACATGATAGCACAGCTGAACTTAAGATACCTTGTGACTTATTTTTTCCTAATGGGATAGAAGTAAAGAATTATCACTTTATGTTACAGGAAGTGGAGATGCTGAGCAGTTCAAAGGCGATGAAGGAGCTCACTGAAGAGCAGCAGAATCTACAGAAAGAGCTTGAGTCTTTGCAGAATGAACATGCTCAGAGGATGGAGGAATTTTATATTGAACAGAGAGACTTAGAGAAAAAGTTGGAGCAGGTGATGAAGCAGAAATGCACCTGTGATTCAAACTTAGAGAAAGACAAAGAGGCTGAATATGCAGCCCAGGTGAGTATGGCAGTCTGTAGCATGGGCTAGACCTTACTGTCAAGGCGTTACTTTTGTCAAGTCAGGCTAGGTTTCAGGATAGGAAATTGTTTTAAGCACAGCTTTTATTCACTAAGGTAGTGTATTCTCTTTCTTTCCCCTCTTCTTCCCCCCTTTATTCTGTTTTCATTATTGGAGTTTGTGGAGAGCATATCACTGTATAGTTGAAATGAGAGCTCTGTCTGTCTCCCAAGTGCTGGGATTAAAAGTGTGTGCCACCACACCTGGCTCCATAAAAGTTTTTAACCTTTATTATTTTCACTTTTAATTGATATTCTGTGATTTAGTTATCTAAGTTACTAATGTCTAGTACTCCGTGTATAAAATTTCGCATCTTTTTGGGCTAGGGATTGTAGCTGATTGGTAAAGCGCCTGCTTCACGTGCATAGGACCCTGCGTTGAGTCTCTAGCACCATAGAAATGAATAAGCAAGTAAAGAGAATCTAACTTTTCATTATTTTGATAGAGTAAGATGAGCTTTTGTTCCAAGTTAGCAAACAAACTATTGCCTACTCTGTTTGGAAGTGGAGGCAAACATAAGTAAGGCTGTGTTATATCCTCACAAGTATGGGGAAGATGAGCACAGGAACATAGCAGCGGTGGCGTGCCAGAGCGACGCCATGAGCCTTTGTGAGAGCACCCACATGCTCCTTTCTCTTGACACTCCTAGTCCTCCAGTCCACTGTCAGTTGTCACAAGTATGAGGTGTTCCAAGATATGCAGGAAAACGGTTCATTTTGTAAAAAAGCAGGTGACGGTTTGTTTCATAACCATGGTAGGATGATTTAAGTGGGGAAAAAGTGAAAGTGATGGAAACTAACATAGTCTTTTAAATCACACAGCTGGCAGAACTGAGGCAAAGGCTAGACCATGCTGAGGCAGACAGGCAAGAACTCCAAGATGAACTCAGACAGGAGCGAGAGGCGAGACAGAAGCTCGAGATGATGATAAAGGAGCTGAAGTTGCAGATCGTGAAATCGTCAAAAAGCTCCAAGGAATAGGAGCTGAAGAAGAGACGTACCTGGATTTGGGTGGCAGGTCTTCATGTTTGTCGCTTGCTTTGAAAATTGAATTCTAACATCTTATTTGCATGAAGGTAGCTAGGTATTCTGTTTGTTTGTAGGGCAGCAAAAGTGAAGAATATATATTAATACAAATTTTTCCATTTCCAAATGAATGAAAATGTATGCTTCTTTGTACTTTTTCCAGTCAGCTTGGTAATATTAACCTATGTAATTTGAACCTGTAGTTAGTCAGTCTACCTGTATTTCTAAGAGTTACATACTTTCCAAAGCTGCATTATGTGGTGGAAAGTACCGGTGTCAATTTTGTTATGCATTATTTTAGGCTCGACTTTAGATATAGAGGTAACGTTTATGATACAAAGCTACTCACTCTGTAGCCTTCTCATTGCAGAATCTCGGGACTTTTATACACTGAGCCTGTTGTTACTTTTGTTCAGGTTGTAGAATGAGTTTCTCCTGGTTTCCTCCTAGAGGAATTGTACTGATGAAATGATAGTACCACTTCCCCAACATACAGTGGGGGGCAAGGAAGCACGCTTTGCTGTGCCCTGATGCTGCACACAAGAAGCAGTTGTAATTTGTCTTTCTGTTTAAGAGTGACTATATCTAGATATGTATGTGTGTGAAACTTCAGAAAATTAAAATGATTTCTGAACTTTTCCTGTTAATAGTGGTGTGAAAGTAGTCATTCGTGTTCACGAGGAAAATGGATTCCACTGATGTACGTTGGTCCCTATGTAACTCATAATCCTCTTGTACAGTTTTTATATGTAGTCTTAAGAAGGTCTTATGAAATTTATATAATGGCTTTTTTCTTTTAAATTGTAAAATACTAAATATCTTGAAGGTTATTTTGGACTTTTGTATGTTAAATGTTATCTTAAAACTTGCACAAATGGACCATTATGACTCTTTAATTTTTTTTTAATATTTTATTTATTTTATAAAGAGTGGAAACTCTTTACTGGAATAGAAAGAACTCTAGAGTCAAGCTAAAACACAGAGGGAATACAGAATATGGGGAAATTTTTAATACTGATCTTAAAAAAAAGTCAATTTGATGGTAGAGCAACATATGCAGCAAAGCAACCAAATGGTTCAGAATGAGGTGATACAGGTAAAGGTTGAAGGGACACATGATAGAAAATAAAAGATCAAAAGTTATTTTGATAACATGCTGAATTACCATTTCATATACCGAAGAATAGGCAGTAGAAATTAAATACATTATATAATATATACTATAAACATAATATCAAGAATAATGAAGAAAATAATCTTCAACAAGTATTTCAGACATATACTTCCATGATCCTCTTGAGGTTGCATCTGACTCAGCAGCAGTTTGGGTGCCTTCTTTTAATGGGGTCTTGAGGGTCAAATTCTCCTTAGATTCATAACAAAAAGCCTTGGAAGGGTCAAAGTGCCTGATGCCCAGAGCTTTTTCCAATTCTCCCTGAAGTCTGAGCTCATTCTGCTTCCTTTTAACAAGCTGAGACTAGAGTTTTGACACCTCCAATTTGAGTTGGCTATTTTCATCTTTGAATTTCACAGCATGTTTGATTTTTTGCTTTAGATTCTGGTGACCCAGTAGCTGTGCATATGAGTCTCTGTGTTTATTTAGCTGTTCCTGAGTTGCACCATGTTCATTCAACAATGCCTGCCTCTCTGCTTCAAAGGCATCCTGTTGTTGCTGAAAAAGTTTAGTTTTGTCATACAGTTCTTCATATAGGAGATGCCATTTGTTAATTTCCATGGTTAATTCTGTCACTACATTTTCTTTCTCTGCTGTTCTTTCTCCTTCCTCTTCCAGCTGCTTCCTAAAGTCTTCATCTTCTTGTCTGAGTTGATTTTGCAAATCAGTTATTTTCTCAAGAAATGAAGATGTGTTTTCTCTAATTTCTGCTTCTTTCAGTGTTGATCTGTTCTGCAAGTCTTGAAGCATCTTTGCATCTTCTTGAGTTGTGCTCTCAGCTGTGAATATCTGTTGTTGAACATCTTCTACACCTTTTTTCAGCCATAGTTACTTTTTTCTTGTATAGTCATAGTCTCCAGTTTAAGATCTTCTGTTTCCTTAAGTGTTGATGACTGATAGCTTTCCAATTGAGCAGTGATGTCTCTCAGATTCTGTGCTGTGTTTTTATACTTCTCTTGTGCAGTCAAGGTGGCTTGGGCGTGAGCGGCAGTACTTCTCTCCAGTTCAACTTCTTTCTCTCTCAGCAGGTTGTGTAGCCGCTTCAGTTGTTCTGCAGTTGACTTTGTTTCCTCTTCCAGCTGTTGGACCAGCCTTTCACTCTGCTCCTCCTTCTGCTGGACCACATCCAACTCATCCAGGGCGAGCTTCAACTCTTCTTTAAAGACATTCTTCTTGGAAGTATTTCCTCCTGAGAAGAGCAGAGCTGCTGCTGAAGACGAGCAGACAGTTCCTTCTCCTGCTGCAGAAGTGACTGGCTGTGCAATTCTTTTGGTGGCAGATTTTCATATTCTTACCTTTTCAGAACCAGCTTCTCTGTTAGAAACTGTATCTCAGCGCTGAGACTTTCAGTCCTTTCTCCACCCTTGCTGACAAGATTGTCTCTTTCCATTTCAAGCAGCTGACATTTAACAGTCAGGTCTTCTGTTTGCTTAGAAAATGTAACGCGTTTTCCTCAAGAGATTGCTTAAGACTTAAAATCTCACGATCCTTCTCTTTCAAATCTTCTTCTAAATGGGTAATACCTAGTTTGTATTTTTCTACTTGATCAGATGCACATCTAATTTCTTCTAGTTTTTCTGCTTCAGATTTTTCATCGATCTTTTCTTTCTCTATTGAAACAAGTTTTCTCTCCAGCTGGACTTTTTCCCCCTTAGACTCAGCGAGGTCCTTCTGAGTGGCTTGCAGCTTCCACTCCATGCCTTCCTGTTTAGCCATCATACTCTGAACAACAGAGATGACCTCATCTTTGTCTCTCTCTTATTTCTGAGTTTCATCAACTCCAGGCTTAGAGTTCTCATGTTCTTTTGATGACTATCTTCAGAAAACGTAGACTTTAGTAGCTTGTTGGCTCTGGTTAGCTCAGTAAGCCGTTTTGCCAGTGAAACATTACTTGCAGAGAGATGTTTTTTTCTCTGACTGCTGCATTTAGCTTTGCTTCTGTCTTTTCCAACTCAGATTCCATGTCCTGGATCCGTTTGTCCTGAGTCCCTTGCTCTTGCAAAAGAATATAAATCTGTTTTTCTAATCTCATCACATCTTTATAATTCTTCTGAGACTCCTTCTTTGACACCAATGTCTTTGCTTTTTTAGCCGAAGCAAGCAAGGTCATATCTTTGTCAATGTTAAGGTTTTGTTGAGATTTTCTTTGGTTTTTAAGTCTTTGTGATTTCACTGGTCCTTTCATTGCTTCTGAAGTTTTAACATCATAAGCACCTGGAGATGGAGCAAAACCTGAAGGGTCATTGAATCTTTTCAGGGATGCCTTAGGAAAGGACATTCTCACGCCTGTTAAGATCAAGAATTTACCATCAGCTAAGAATATGTGGTAGGTTAATAATTCACAATTGAAGTATCTGCTACTAGCAGGAATTTTAGATGACAAATGAATTCCGTGATTTGGGGAAGGGCACCCTCTGCACTTTTCTTTGTTGTTTCTTTGCACATAAAGTCTGACATTTTTATCACCAAATTTCACATTAGTAGATGCTTGGCTTGAAATTACTAGGGAAAATTCTTGGCAAGCTTTGCATTTTTTGTTTCGTTCTGTTTGGCCTCCAACTTGCAGGGGTCCTCTTGCCTCTGCCTTCCAAGTGTTGGCTTAACAGGCATGAGACCCACCACCGCTGGCCATGTGCAGGTTTTTTAGGGATGTTCCTGAAAGCAGCTCTGGCATTATCCTCTGTTTCATGTGTCCTGTGCTGTCTCAAGGCACTACATGCAGTGACTTGAGATCTGTGCTCCACACTGTGAGACATCAGAGCCCTGGGTTATCACACCTGCTTATGGTCGTATTTTGTTTCATGATACTTGTCTAAAAGCAACTTTTCTACTTTCCAAAAGGGCATTTGTTTCCTAAATATATTGTGACCTAACTGTGGATTTATTCTACTATGTTCTATAATTTAATGTATTGGCTTTTGTAACCTCCTTGGGAGAAACATGTTAAGTGACACAGGGACCATTGATGTCATTTTATTTAGATCTGGAGGAAGGAAACCGCAGGCATTTGTAAAATAGCCTTAGCTTAGTTGTCAGTTCATTGTATCCCAGCTTGTGTGTGTGGGAGGCAGACTCAAGGACTTGCACCATTTATTTTTCTGACAGACTCAGAAGTATTCTGCTTATGTGCTGCTTAGTAAGTGTGACTTTTCTAGTCTTGATGAAACTTGCCTCGTGACATTGTTGAGTGTCGTCTTCACTTCCCAGAAGATGAAATGATGTGCCATCGTTTTCTGTTTAAACTTCCTTAAAAGTAATTTTTAATCAACTGTAAATATCATATCTATATTGTTGAACATAACTTTAATTTACATTGCACCATATAGCTTGAAAACAAACTTTGAAATTCTGTAATACTCCACAAGTGACCTCTGCTAAAATATCCATATGAAGCTTACTTCGTGCATGCTCGTTTTGTGTGCTGGTTGCTATCTTAAGGTTTGCTTTGGTGTTAGGTCTCATGTGGTATGCCAAGTTCACTAGGCAGGCAGAGTTTCTTTCAGTGTCCATACTCTGTTCAGGAAGAAATGAGACCATTTATTCTGAAAAGCTATGTTTAGGAGTGGAAGAAACACGGTGTTAGCTTTTACACCGAGCAAAGGGTGGTTTCTCTCTGTGGTCCAGACTCCGAGGAATCTGCACCAACTGTGTAAAGTGCAGAAGCTCCTGCCATCAAGGACAACCACCTGCTCATCACAGCCCAGACTGAGCGCTGAGATTCTACCAACAACTTAGGTTTGGCTCGTGCTTTAACATTTTTGAAGTATAGTCTTTCGCTTGAATTTCTTGTGTTTTGGAAGATAAGGATGTTTTATGCTTCTTGAGCTAATTTTATAACATATTTAATATATAACCTGTTTATATGTAAAATCTTTTGTACAGGGGTGGGAAGGAATAATGAAAAAACTGATTTGTGTATAGTGAATTACAAAGCAGACCGAAGTCGGTGAAACAAGGAGTAACTGCAGTGTTTGCAGGTTCCCCACATCTCTCCAGAGTCCGTCAGAGCACCCGGTGTCTGTGTGTCTATGGCTCATGTCTGCAGAAAAGCAAGATGTAAAGGAAGCACAAGTAATAGAAACGTGCCCGAGGTATTTCCCCCTAGCAAGAGCTGCAAAGCTAGTCCTGAAGGGTTTTCATCTACTTCTGGAAGGTCTGCTCAACATGTTATGCTTTGAGTGAGTAGGGAAGGATATTCGTTTTTATTCGTCCGTTATGCATTTAATATTTAGGGCAGGACGTTACAAACTGACGACAAATTGTGTTCATGCTATATACATCTGCTCCTGTTAATGGTTTCATGGAAGCAATCAGCAATATGTGATATGAACTGCTGCATTATAAATTATACTTGTGGAACTGAGATATTTAAACAGAACTTAAATTTTTTTTCTAGTGTAAAATACTTAAGCATTTCCACTATTGGAAGAAAAGTATATATGGGTATTTTGTATTGTATCTTGTTTAAAAGGACAGTCTTTTTTAATCTTCCCACTTAAATGGCTTTTAAAATATGTAATACAATTTGAAGCTTGTTTAGAAATAGAGTTAGATGTCTTATATAGTGCTACTGTTTTGGAATTAGAAACTGATGAAATACACAACATTTTAAAATTAAGCCCAGAAAACAAAATAGTGTTTAAAGTTAGTTTAGTAAAAAAAGAAATTTTTAAGATTTTTTTCTTCAATATAAGATACCTCACTTGAAAATAAAGAAAGCACAGCACATTTACAGTAATTCTCATGAAAACACCCCATTAGAATAATTGCTAAATCTAGGACATCTTTTGAGTTGTTAGAGTTTGTGATAAATGGAGTACCACTAGCTTTCCTGCTGGAAGGGCTTATGGGAATTTTAAGGCAGTGTAATAGTTCAGTCATTCCTCAGTTTCTAACCTGTGAAGGCAGTAAGTGAATGGTCCCTTCTGCAACTACTGAAGCAAATTAAATGACATTGAGCATAATTCAATTCATAATTTTGCCAATGCATATAGTTTTATGATTAAAATTGCTGTGGTTGGTTGCATTACATGACACACAAAACTGTCCTCTACCTCACGTGAAATAAATATTTTATATGGTTTTACTAAAAAAGAAAATGACTCATCTATCTGGTTACTTAGTTTACAAATTTTGGATTATATTTATTGAAACATGACATACTGTGCTCTTAGCTTATACCTCAACCGTATTTTGTGCTGTTTGCCATTTTCATGCCTTGTACATAACTTGTATAGATTGGATGATATTCCCAATAAAAACTTTTAATGCCAGTGAAGTTTGCTTCAAGTCATGTTGGTATCAACTCCTTTCTTGTCCCCCTACGATGGATATTCTCCTTTCATTTAAAACAGATTCATCTGTTTCTATGTGTGTGAGTGCCCGCGTGTGTTTATGTTTACCATGTGAATGGCTGGTGTCTACAGAGGACAGAAGAGATGGTTGTGAGGTGCCATGTGGGTGCTGGGAACTGAATAGCAGGCAGCATACTTAACTGTGCAACTATCTTTCTAGTTACCATTTCTCTCTTTCTGTACCTTACTTATGAATATTTTATTAACAAGGAGTATTTATTATAAATTACAAAATCTGTGTATAATTCTTCTAGTGTTGAAAGTGCCGGGATTTTGTGGTTGTCCTGCTACTAGGACAAACCTTAGGACAAACAGTGCCAGTATCTGAGGGTCAAGTATCAGGTTGGCTGGGTGTTTTGGTTCGGGTGATGTCATTAGAGCCAGAGGGTCTGCTTTGGTGAGCTCATAAGGTATTGACAAACAGTCTTCAAGTGTGGAAGTGTGGAACCTGACTTACCCAAACAAATCACCCAGGAGAAGGCAATGCTACTGTTACACTAGACCAAGGTTCTAAGTCACTCACTCGGCTTGCTTTTGTGGGTTAGAAATGGGTTGCTAGTCAGGTGTGGTGACATATTCCTTTGACCCCAGCATTCAGGAGGCAGAGCCAGATGGATCTCTTGAATTCTAGGCCATCTCTGTTTACAGAGTGAGTTCCAGGACAGCCAGGGCTACACAGGAAAGCCCTATCTCAAAAAACAAACAAACAAAAATAAAAAAAGAAAGAAAAAAAAATGGGTCACGAGTCCAACTCATACCCGATTGCGAGTTTTCATAAGGGCACAAATACTGAGAAACAACTGAGAAACAGCAGTCACTGGGAATGTGGTTTTCATACTCTGCAATTTACTTTCTGTGACATAAATATACACACATTTTGGCCATTTTAAGAGTGTAATTCAGTGCTGCTGTGTACATTTAGTGTTTGCAGTCATAATTATTTCCAGACTACCAGTGTTACTGAGCTGCAGATCCTGCTTTACTTTGTGTCTAATTTCATTCTTCTAGGTACTTACATGGAGTGAGCATATTTGTCCTCCGTGTCTGCCTTCCTCCAGTATGATATGCTTTCTGTATCTATCCATGTCACAAGCATCCTCTACCACTGACTAGTCCTCTTTTATATGTTTATTCTTTAGTCTACTTATCCCTTTGCTGATGGCTATTGGTTGTTCCTGCTTTATAGTTCTTGTGAATACTGCCTGACTATTAATTGACAAGTCTTTATGGAAATCTTAAGTTCATATTTCAACTGTTAATTCTATAACTATTCAAGGAGCCTCTAAATGTCCATAGAGATATACCTTATATGTCTACTGGAAAGACAGTGTAACCCTACCAGCATCTCTACATTCTTGTGAGCGTGTAGTACTTTTTTTTTTTTTTTTTTCGAGACAGGGTTTCTCTGTGTGTAGCCCTGGCTGTCCTGGAACTCACTTTGTAGACCAGGCTAGTCTCAAACTCTCGAACTCAGAAATCTGCCTGCCTCTGCCTCCCAAGTGCTGGGATTAAAGACGTGCGCCACACCTCCTGGCTCGAGTGTAGTACTTTTTATTTTATCAATAATAGATATCCATGCCATATGAAGTATGGTTTCATTGTGCTTTGACCTGCATTTCTATAATGACCAATGATGTTGAACCCCCTTTTGTGTGCTTATTAACCATTTGTATGTTTTGGAGACATCTTCAAGCCCTTTGTTTAAAAAAAACAAAAAACCTGAGTTGGGTTTTGTAATTTTTTTTTTTTTTCAATAAGAAGGCTAGGAAACTAGAAGCCGACATTTAAAGAAGAGGAGAGAGAGGAGACTATTGCATCAGATACAAAAGTTAAGTGAGAACTGATCAGGGACTAACATTAGTGACACTGAACTTGGCAACAATTATGACACCAAAACCACCAATAATAATAAACAAGTAACATAAACTGGACTATTACAGTTTAAACTTGCTCATCAAAGGGTTAGCCTGAGATGTAGGATGACCCTGGGAAGGTTTAACTCCAGAGGAAGGACACTGAGCAAAGGCAGCACTGGCCAGAGGGCTGAGACCTCAATAGGAATGAAGGAGAGCACCTCCCTGCTTCCTGACAGCAGATGCAGTGTGAGCAGCACCACAGGCTCCTGCCACTACCTGCTTTCTTCACCTTGATGGACTGTATCCCCTCAAACTGTGAGCCAAAAGAAGCCATGTCTTCCTTAAGTTTATTGAGGAAAAAAAAAATCACTTAAGCATATTTCTCTGTTATATCTGGCTGTACTCAGAAGTAAACTGTTTGACATGGAGTAATTAAAAGGAAGACTTGTGAGTCTTCTAAATTTCTTTTTAAAAACGGCCTCATTGTGTGGCCTAGCAGGCTTGGAACTCAGAACTCTGCCTACCTCTCCCTCTAATATCAAAATATATTTTATTCTGGACCTCTTTCAGATCTGATTCAAATTACAGTTGTCAAAGCAATACAATGCAAAGGGAAAATTGGAACAACAATACACACACACACAATGTGCCTGGAAAGGGTCAAAGGGTCATTGGGGACAAATCACTGTGATGTAGAACCAAAATACATCATAAGTGTCATTGACATGGTCCAGGAGAGATAGATATCTGTATCAGTCTTCCTTACACAATTATCATGAAAATTGAACAATGAAGTTCTTAAGCATGTACAAAAACCTGTCATGGGCTGCTTTACACATCTACAACAGCTTTTTGTTTGTTTGTTTTTCGAGACAAGGTTTCTCTGTGTAACCCTTACTGTCCTGGAACTCACTCTGTAGACCAGGCTAGCCTCGAACTCTCGAACTCAGAAATCCGCCTGCCTCTGCCTCCCAAGTGCTGGGATTAAAGGCGTGTGCCACCACCGCCCAGCTATACAACAGCTTTAAGGTTAACTGTGGAACTAAAGAAAGGCTGCAGACCTCATCACCCAGTGCTAAGGCTCACAGAATTAGACCCAAAGGATTTGCAAAACTCAAATGAAAACATTATATATAGCAACAATGTCAAAGTCAGGAAAGACTTGTTTTTAAGGATGGCAGAGAGACACAATGAAGTCTGCCTGTTTGTAATGAGATAAGAAAAGCACACCAGATAGAACATGCACAATGTTTCCTCAAACTTATCCAGAAATTCCAAAGAAAACATGAAACACCTTACTAGGTTAAAGAAAGAAAAGAAAAAGCCTGCTTATTCATCCTGCTTCAACACTGTCACAGAAGGGCAGAAATAAAGACTACCATGGACACCTCAGAACTGCTATAGACACCAGATTCTAAATGAGCGAATTTAAAAAAATGTGAGCACTCCCCCCTTTTTTTCTCTCCTACATTTGACTAGGATTGTGTATTAAAAGACTGATATTAAATGTGACACTTCAGAGCTATTACTGATCCCTCCCTGATAACTTCAGACAAAAGGAGGGAATGAAAAACAAACAGAAAACCACCCCCAGGGTCTCTGTAGGCTGGCTGCTAGCCCCCATATGCTCGCTTTTGCTGCTGTGCCACGATGTTGGTCCACGGAGGCAGGATTTCTGCAGCAACTGTGCAAGTGCTGCTCTGAGCTCCTGAGAATCCAGCTTCTGTGGAAATGTGCAGTGCGCTTACAAAGTGTAAATGGTATTTAAGAGAGCGAGGCAGCACTGTCTGAGATGGTTTCTCTACGCGTTTAGTAAAACTTGCCGTGTGTGCTTGCAGAAGCCTGGTCATCCGTGATTCCTTTAAATAGCAAAAGGCCCAGTCCTCTGCGGGCCTCTGTGCCTCATTCATAGTTTACATTACTCTTTTAACAAAATCATTCTACATAAACAGATAGCGCCTTAAAAATAGTACTCTCTCATTAAATCTGATCGACAGGAAGAATCTTAAGGAAAAAAAAAAGGAGTGCTTTATAAGTGAAAAGGACAAATCTTTGGCCTGTCTCTTGACATCTTTATGTCAAAAAGCAAAAAACCCTTCATGTGATTCAATCTATTGATTACTTTTTGCACCATAATTTGTTTTTGTATGCCACAAAAGGAGGCACTTTCAGTATCTGTAAAAGGTGTTTAATCCTAAAACATACTCACCTAGAGGATAACTCATGAAAACAGAATTTGCTACACTCTAAGACCTATTCCAGTCACCACTCCTAAACCATTTGAAAGTCAGTGATATTACCTGATCATGGAAAACAGGAGTGGGGTAAACCTAAGTCCCCAAGGGTCTCCCGCACGGAGAACACTGGTTCCTTCATGCCCTTCGAGGGTGGCCGCTGCTCTCTCCGCTCTACTTTAATCAATGATAGATTTTTTTTATTCTTACTACTTTGGTAATTTGGTATTCGTTGAGTTTGTTCTGCTTTCATAATGATTGTAATTTTGATAGGATTGCACTAAATATATGAAATGTTTTGGGTTATTGCCATTCTAACAATTACATTTTAGGGAGTATGTACCTGGGATGTCTTTCCACTTAGGTCTTTAATTTCACCCAAGGATTTTTTGTAGTTTAAGTCCACAAATCATTTTCTTTCTTGGTAAAGTTTATCCTTAAATAATTCTTATCGATGCATAGGATAAATTAATTTCCCTTTAGCATTCTTTCATTTTTAAGGCATAGGAATGCAACCGAGTTTTACATGTTTATTTTGTAGACTGACACTTTGCTGAGTGGATTTATCAGCTGAGAGAGGGAGAGAGGAAGAGAGGGAGAGAGGGAAAAAGGAAGAAAGGGAAAGAGGGAAAGAAGAGAGGGAGAGAGCAAGAGAGAGAGAGGGTGAGAGATAGATTGAGGTCCTTGATCATTCTTGATGACCGATTTTAATGATTCAGTCTTTTTGTCACTGGTTTAAAATTTTCTATTTAGTATTTCATCTTGGTGGTTTAAATGTGCCCAGTAATATACACGTTTTCTCTTGGTTATCCAATTTGCTACCATGTAATTATTACTCAATGTTTTATAGTCCTGTGTATTTCTGTTGTGTTGGTTAGAACAAATGCATTTCCCATTTTGATTTCTCTCTTTTTTTGTCAGTCAAGTTACGTTTTGTTGATTTTTTTTCCCATTAGCTTGTTCTGTGTCATTTATTATACAACACCACGTGACAATTGGTACTGCATAAAACAGTAATGGTGGATATGACATTTAGAAGCCATGGCCTTGAAAAATCTGGTGCACAGCTAAGACAGCAAAGGATCGAGGACAACAAGGCAGTATTTAGGCTCCTAGGGTGTTGATGATTTTTTTTTCCTCCCTTGAAAAAGGAACAATTTCCTTTGAGGGTATCCAAACCTTTTGTGTTATTTTTCTGGTGTCTTGTTTAATTCTCTCTCATCCTTATTACTCTGTTCTTTCTACAGCCTTTAGGCTCCTCTGTGTCATCTTTCTGTAGATATGAGACATAAGAAGATTGGCTATATGTATTGACGTGTGTGTGTGTGTGTGTGTGTGTGTATGCCACGGTGCTTGCCTGAGTACAGAGGATGAGCTTGTGGAGTTGGTTCTCCTTCCTTGTTTTCTTTCTCAGTTCTGAGGATCAAACACAGGTTGTCTGACTTGAGGCAAGTGCTCCTGCTGAACCATCTTGCTGCCCTAAAGAATCTTTTTTTTTTTTTTTAAATGTTGGTATTTATTGCCATAAACTTCTCTTCTTAGCATTACTTTAGCTGCACACAGTGAGTCTTGGCATACTGTGTTTCTGTATTTGTCTCAAATGAAAATTATTTTAGCCAGGTGGTGGTGGCACACGCCTTTAATCCCAGTACTTGGGAGGCAGAGGCAGGCGGATTTCTGAGTTTGAGGCCAGCCTGGTCTACAGAGTGAGTTCCAGGACAGCCAGGACTATACAGAGAAACCCTGTCTCGAAAAACCAAAAAAAAAAAAAATTATTTTAATTTTTTTTTGATTCATTGGACTTCTGTGTGTTTAATTTTCATTTTAGGAGCTATTATTTGGTTCCCACGAACTGGGAAACATTTTGAACTTTCTCCTTTTATTGATTTATAATCTCACACTATTGTGGTCAGAAAAGATTGTTCTTACAGCTTAGCTTTCTTTTGCTTGGGACTTGGTTTTTCCCTCCCCAATTTCCTTCCTTTCTCGTGCAGTATCTTTCTGTGCATGCCTTATGCAGTGAACCAGGGTCTCATGCTGTGCTGTGCTCTAGCTAGTATTGAGCAAGTCCCTTAGTCATCTTTAAAATTTTCCTTCTGTGTTGTTAAAGGCAAAATGAGTAAGCACCATCCATTGAGATGCCCTATCTCTTCAAAAAACAAAAATTCATCTTATTTTAAAAGTAAGTGTGTGTGTGTGTGTGTGTGTGTGTGTGTGATATGTGAAGGGGCTTCAGGGTTGGCTCCTAGACACCAAATTCTCAGCACAAAGGAGATTTATTACCCTTGAGGGACAAGCAGGTGTGTATGTGGGTGCTGCCTATGGATCAGACAGACAATGTGTCTGTAGGTGAGGGTTTTAAGGAGAAGAGGGGGAATTCTGTGCTAGGACGAGTGGGTAAATCATGATTGGACAGCTTAGAGAGTGTAGCCAAATAATAAATTTTGATTGCTGGACCTTGGCAGTTTGATAGTTGGACCTTGG
This sequence comes from Grammomys surdaster, assembly GCF_004785775.1. Taxonomy (NCBI): domain Eukaryota; kingdom Metazoa; phylum Chordata; class Mammalia; order Rodentia; family Muridae; genus Grammomys; species Grammomys surdaster. Next base: position 13,973,829 of record NW_021604564.1, on the reverse strand, counting down.
ACTTTTAGTCAGGCACAAGGAAGTGGCCAAATAAGGGGATAGACCTTGGTGGCTAGCTTTAGGAATGTAATCTAATGGTTTAGCAAGGGAGAGGGAAGAGGGGTAGGAAAGATCTGCTGGCACCATATTTGCCATGCATGGGCCTGTTAGAGAGTTGTCAATATGTATTTAAGAGTGCAGGCACCAGAGGAAACCAGAGGGACTGGATCTTCTGGAACTGGAAGCATAGGAAGTTTTAGCCACCCAATGTATGTGCTGGCACCTGGCAAGAACAGCAAGTATTCATGGGAGCTAGAGAGATGATGCAGTGCACTTGCTGTTCTTGCAGAGGACCAGGGTTCAATTCCCAGCACCTACACAGCATCTTACAACCAACTGTAACTCTGGTTCCTGGGATTCTGACACTCCCAGGCACTGAATGCATATACACAGGCAGAAAAACATACACATGAACATTTTCTTGTAAAGAGCAGCAGTATTCTTTACCAGAGTCAGCTCTCCAGCACTCTGTGTGCCTTTATTGGAGAACTAAACTGATTTACATTCATGCTGTCTTGGTAGGGAGGCTTTACCATTGCCATTGGCCTGTTTCTGTTTTTTTTTTTTTTTCTTCGAGACAGGGTTTCTCTGTGTAGCCCTGGCTGTCCTGGAACTCACTCTGTAGACCAGGCTGGCCTCGAACTCAGAAATCCGCCTGCCTCTGCCTCCCAAGTGCTGGGATTAAAGGTGTGCGCCACCAGTGCACGGCTGTTCTCTGGTTCTTTTACAGACCCTTTGTTCCCTTCTTGGTGTATTTCTTTGTAATTAGATAATTCTTATGAAGTGTAACTTTTGATTTCTTTTTTTTTTGGGGGGGGGCAGGATCTCGTTGTGTAACTCAGAATGGCCTCTATGATACTTTCATGTGTGTGTGTCCCAATGATACTTTCACATGTGTATGTCCCAATGATACTTTCACATGTGTATGTCCCAGTGATACTTTCGTGTATGTGTGTATGTCCCAGTGAGTTTCACTAGGGATGGTCACATGGATATAGGTGATAGTTTATAGCAGCATGGACACTTTAGCAGTGGCTACACCAGTGAAGAACATCTTTCTCCTCTATCAACCGTTAACTATGTAAATGCTGGAGCGGAAGAGATGGCTCAATGGTTAAGATCACTTGTTGTGCCGGGCGGTGGTGGCGCACACCTTTAATCCCAGCACTTGGGAGGCAGAGGTAGGTAAATTTCTGAGTTCGAGGCTAGCCTGGTCTACAGAGTGAGTTCCAGGACAGCCAGAGGTACATAGAGAAACCCTGTCTCAAAAAACAAATAAACAAAAAACAAAAACAAAAAACAAAACCCCCAAAAACCAAAAAAAAAAAAAACAACAACAAGATCACTTGCGTTGCTCTTATAGAGGACCTGGGTTCAAGTCCTAGACTGACATGGTGCTTCACAACCATTCATAACTCCTGTTCTAGGGAATCAAACGTCCTCAGGCACCAGGAGCTCCTGTGGTGCATATGCAAATAGATATGCAGGCAAAACACCCATACACATAAAGATAAATACATTTTAAAAAACAATCGAACCTGTGATAAGTAATCCCAGCTGCTATAAATCCAAGATTGCCACAGCTAAGTCATGCCTGGAAGTCAGAATTCTACACCGCTCCCCAACCCTTACTTCCTTTCTTCTTTCCTCCTTCCCTGCACCCTCTTTCTTTGTATTTCTTCTCATCATGTTCATTGAGCCTTAGAGAGGGTAATATCCAATATGGATGTCCCATTATGACTGGGAGTTCAACAGTTACTTATTATCAATACTTTGACCACTTATGAGTGTGCAGTCACCAGCTTGAAAACACACAAACAAACAAAACCCCAAAGTTTCTCTGACCAAGACCAAAACCACTGTTAATAATCTTTGAACATAAACATAACTATTTAAAAGGGAATTTGAGAGCTACACTGTGTTCAATTAGCAAACTATCAGTGGCTTTGCTGATAGGGCATATTCCCTCCGCAGCCAGGTCTTGGTTGGCTTACAGTACCAGATGTGAATTTCCTATTTGTGCAGTGGGCAAAAAAATCCAATCACAAAGAGATTGGCTACCTCCTTGACAAACTAGCCACTTATGCACCAGTGGGCTCATCTTTATAGTCTATCAGAATTGCTGCACACAGGGTCCGCAGTCAAATAAGACCTGGATGACAATTCTTTTCCAGCAGTCTGCATAGCATATTCCAGCACCATGAGGGCTAGCCAGTAGAGAGGAATTTTCTAGACCAATTCTAGCTTGATTTTCTCTCTGTGTCTAGAAATGAAAGTATGTGGTATCCTTAACAATTTTTTTAAGGTCTTACTACCCAGTTCTGGCAGGCAACCAATAGCAGTGGCATTACTGATTTGGGAATCTCTAGGTCTCCCTAGCCAACAACTTACAGGGAGGGGACTCACCCCTGGCCCTGAGGTTTTGTTTAATAACCTATGACTGTTGGGTGCAGTTTAAGCCACCCACATAGTGTATCTTTGTCAACCTCTTAAAAACTAATTTTTGATTAAGTTATAAACTACCCTACATTTAATTATTTTGATAACAGACTTGGCACTTTTTCCATCGCATCTCTCAACAAGGCATTGCAGATTTTTTTATTTTCAATACTTTTGTGCTTTTTATCAACAGTGTAGGAATGATTTATTTCTATGCCACCATTGCAGAACTTGGGCATACTGAATTTGATAGTGTCCTTAATTTTTCTAGTGAGTTTTATATCTTCATTATATATAAAACATCCCCTTCTTTCCATTCAAAGAATGTCCTTTAGCATTTCTTCATCATGTCTGGTGGTGACAAAGGCCATTAGGTTTCCGTTTGAGCAGGTTTTCTTTCCTCCTTCATATCTAGGGGACAGCTTTGCTGTTGGCATGCTACCCCCTCTGGACTTTGAATATAATCATCCCTCTCTAGTGTGACCAGAAAAGTCAGTGCCCACAGGTCTGTGCTGAGTAGGAACTCAATTATGCCATTTGTGTCTTTCCTATGTGTGACACAGTAGTCTTACTTGGTTGAAAAAGTTTGGTCACCTTGTACCCAAAGATCTGTATCTTCCCGCCATTTCTCCAAGTCAGCTTCCTCTTCCTTTGTTCTCCCCTGAATACAGATGACTCACACACTTGGTCTTTGACTCTGTCCTTAAGTCATATAAATTATCTTGTTGTTTTGAGATAGGATCTTAGACGGCCTTGAACTTGCTATATAGCTGAGGACATTTTTGAACTCCTCGTCAGCAGGTTCAATGTCCTAAATGTGTGTGGACCCAGTATAGTGGCAGAGGCAGTGTTGGGGACACTCTGGAAGCGAGCATGAGCCCCAGGGCTGGGTATGTATGAGGACAGTAAGAGTAGCTCCATCTCCCTCCTTTGAACTCGTACTGCAAAACATCTCATTCCTTGCCCTATGTTAACTTTGGGGACATTCTCTTAGACATTTCATCCTAGTATTTCATTTTCTGGATTCAGATATTTTTCTCTAAAATGTAACATCCAGCTAAATTTTTAAAGGACCATTGCTATGGATTACTTAAATTGTCTTTCTGACAAGATTTTTCTGCTGTGATTCTGTCCTTGAATTCTAGCTACCTTGACCCACTCAGACTACCAACTCTCTGTCCAAGCAGGAGAGCCAAGTTCCCTTTCATTGTATCCTCTCTATTTTGTGACTAGGCTTTCTCTAGCGGGGCACATACATCTTGCCTCATTCATTTCCTTTCTCAGAACTCACTGGTCTGTGTTGTCTGTGGAACTTATTTTATATATATTTGCCTACATTTCTAGTTATTTAAGATAGAAAGTTGAATTCAATCTAAGTTATAAGGGCCTGAAAAGTACTTATAATGTACCTTACTTCAAATGATTTAACTTAACAATTTTCAACTCCAAGATAGAGCAAAAAAATACACATTTACCAAAAGCCTGAATTTGAAATTTAAATTTTGGGGCTTGGTCCTTTTTTAAACTTGCACTAACCAATAAATCTCACTTTCACAAGGCTAGACGGCAGCACAGAGCTGAAGGACTCTGTCAGCCACAGGACTGTGGAGAGAAACAGCCTGCTCTCTCTACGCTGGACTGTGTTTCAGAGCTATAGTTCTGGTCAATTGGGTATATGGAATTTATTTTTGATTATTTTAGTTTACAATGGATATATTATAAATAGCCCTATTTGTAGGTCAAGGTGCATCTGTATTTGTGAAGATCAAATCAAAAGAACTACAGAAAGTATAGTTAAAAAAAAGAAATCTCTCTCTCTTCTGAGCAAATTTCTTGTATTACTTACTGCCTCAGAATCAATAATATTTTACATTTGTAATTTTTCATCATGGGAGAGTTACTTAAAATGAAAATAATATTGGGCGAATGTTCTGCAAGCAGTGGTAGTAGACACAGGGCTTTGGATAGATATAGGGCTTTTGGAGTCATGTAAACCTATATTGCAATCCTGATTTTTTTTTTTTTTTTTGGTTTTTCGAGACAGGGTTTCTCGGTGCAGCCCTGGCTGTCCTGGAACTCACTCTGTAGACCAGACTGGCCTCAAACTCAGAAATCCTCCTGCTTCTGCCTCCCAAGTGCTGGGATTAAAGGCGTGCGCCACCACTGCCCGGTCCCAATCCTGATTTTATTTATTCCAGTGACATACTCCGTGACTATCTTCTTTGAGTGTAAAACGGAAGCCAATTCTCCGTGGTTATTGTGAGGATACATGTTCTTTGTTCCTCTAGACATATAAGGAACATCTATCCCACAGTCCATGAAAGAGGATGGCTCAAGAATTGCAGGTGCAATCTTAGGACGAGCATCAAGTAGGTTCCATAATGCCCTTCCTTCTCCAAACAGCAGGCAATTTACTCTACTGTGGGGTGATTTGAATGAGAATGGTCGCCATACACTAAATGTTTGAGACTCATTGAAAGGCGTGGCCTTGCTGGAGGAGGCGTGGCCTTGCTGGAGGAGGTGTGTCATTGGGGCGTTGATTTTGAGGTTTTAAAAGCCCACATCATTCCATCCCCCCCAGTCTCTTGCTCTCTTCTTCTCTCCTCCCTTTCCTTCCCTCTCTCTTTCTCTCTTTCTCTTTCTCTCTCACTCTCGCTCTCACTCTTGCTCTCTTGCTCTCTGTCTGCTTTAGATTGTATCAACATGTAAGGTCTTAGCTGTTGCTCCAGCACCATGCCTGCCTGTTCCCATGTTGTTTCCTCCTTCCTCCTTCCCTCCCTATCTCCCTTCTTCCATGTTCCTTCACATTCAAAAGCATCTCTTCCTTCCTCTTCATCTTCTGTTTATTTCAAGGGTTTCGTTTCTTCTGTCTGTTCAAGTCAGTGCTTTAACTTTATTGTACTTTGAATAGGCGATGTACCCCATAGACTCACGTGCTTCAACACTTGGTCTACCATTGGCTCTGTTTTGGAATGTTGTGGAACCTTTAAGACATGGATCTTTGGTGGAAGTAAGTGATCACCAGGGAGAGGCCTTTACAAAGCAACCCCACTTGTCTGCTTCCTGGCTAGAGACAGTGTGCCCAGTCAACTCAAGCTTCCTCCCGGTGCCATTACTTCTCATGATAAACGATTTTTCCTTGAACTTTAAGCCCAAATAAAACCCCGTCTTAAATTGTTTCTGTGGGATACTTTGGTCACGTGAATGATAACATCACCTTCATCCGGAAGTGGGTGATCTGCTATCTGTGGTTCGCCAGAGATGTCCCTAATCCATCTCTTTGGTGACCATTTCTTCTTATGAGACAGGGTCTCAGGGGTAGCCCTGGTGGCCTGGAGCGACTCAGAGATCTGCCTGCTTCTGTTTCCTGAGTGCTGGGATTAAAGGTGTACACAGTTATGCTGGCAGATGGTTGCTCTTTTGAATGTTTTTTGTTTCTGTTTCTTTATATCTCTTAATGAGTTTTGTTTCTGTTTCTTTGTATCTCTTAATGAGTTTTGTTTTCAGCTAGATATGTGAAAATATAATTTAGTAACTCTGAAAATCAGGTAGTTTTCTTTCACCAAGATTTGTTGACTTCATTTCTTTTTTTAATTGGTAAGAGCTACACTAGCCTGTTTTTTCTGAGACTTCCCCTAGACTACTTTTATAAAGATTATTTATTGTAGGGGCCACTGAAATTTCCATTCATTTTGTCCATGTTTAGCTAATACTTTGAGTCTTATTGAAAAACAGGAGCTAAACCTACAAAGAAGGAAACAAACAAAGCTCCAAAAATCCCCAAACAGAAATACAGAAAACCAAAACAGATTAAGAGAAGCCCAACTGCTGTGTTTGCCCAGCCCCAGCCTCCCCCTCCCCCATCTTTGCAACTGAATGCCTGAGCACCTTCACCTCTCAGCGAGGCACCTAAGATCCTAAAAGTCTTTTCTGGGCATGTGTCTTGCCTGGGCATTTGGGTTGCTTTCCAAACTCCTTTACAAACACAATTCCTTTGGATGTCCTGTTTGCCAAAAGAATTTCATTCCAACCTCTATAGTTCTTAGGTAGTCAATCTCTCTCTCATTCCCTCTTTCCCTCTCTCTCTTTCCCTCCCTCCCTCCCACTCTCTCTTAAAACAGGGCCTCATGTATCCCAGGCTATCTTAACCTTGCTATGAAGCCAGGGTGACCTTGAACTTGGTGATCCTCCTGCCTCTACCTCCAGAGTGCTATAATTGCAGGCATGTGTCACCATGCCCAGTTTATGTGGTGCTGGGATTGAACCTAGGGCTTTGTGTACACTAGGCAAACCGCTCTTCCAACCAGGCTGCCCCTCTAGCCCCAAGGCAGTCGGCTAAGTGTTTTTTTTTTTAAAGATTTATTTATTCTTTTTTATATATGAGTACACTGTAGCTGTCTTCAGACACACCAGAAGAGGGCATCAGATCCTATTACAGATGGTTGTGAGCCACCATGTAGTTGCTGGAATTTGAACTCAGGACCTCTGGAAGAGCAGACAGTGCTCTTAACTGCTGAGCCATCTCTCCAGCCCCTGCTAAGTGTTTTTATCACCGTCATTTCTGTTGAGACTTCTATGAGCATGTAGTCTACCTTGTGTCCTTTGTGTGTAGTATTCCTCAAACGTCCACCCCAGGGGTGTTATTGCCATATTATAGCAAAAACCCCATCTCTGGGAGACTCAGAGACAAGGTTCAGATACTTAGGCAAACACACCAATTAAATCAATGATAGAAAGCAAAAAATGTAGGTGTGTGTGTCTGTGCCTGTTTATGGGTGTGTGCTTGTGTCCATGAAGGCCACAGGTCAATGTTGGGTGTCTTCTTCAATCACTGTTGACTTTTTGAGATAATGAACCAGGAGCTCACTGAAGTCGGCTGTTGGCTGGCCACTGAGCCCAGGGATCCTCCTGTCTCTGTGGCCTCACGTCGAGGTTACAGATAGGAACTACCAAGCCTGGATTTTACGCGGGTGCTCAAGCTCCGAATTCAGGTCCTCCTGCATGTGCAGCAAGCACTGCATTGACTGAGCCATCTCCCCAGCCGCTGCAAAAAGGAAATGGATGTGCTAGGTTCATATTAGGGAAGAATCAGGTCTAGGGCAAGAGGCCTGCATATGTAAACGGCCTTGGCCGAGGTGTGGTCGGTTTGGCCAGTATCTCAGCTCTAGTTTCACAGGGTGCTTGAAGGAAGAAGCCCTCACTGCTTGAGGGGATAAGCCAGGGGTGGCTTTGGGTTGGAGGTAATCTAACCATTGGTGATATGTCCGCAGGCTAGGCTATTCCCGAAATGTCATGTGACTGGCGGTTCAGGACAATGACTGGGAAGCTTCAGGGGGTCTGGAACCATATGTTGTAAAAGCTGCTGACTCTGGTCTTCTTATCACTTGCAGGAAGATGAGAAGGGATGGGCAACAGGCTTTTAGACAGACACACCTTAGTGATTCACATGTCTTCAGAGAGTCAAGCTGATGACTCTCCCAAAGCATCGAGAAGTACACTGTCAGAGATGCCAGGCTGTGAAACACTTTTAGTTACTTGTGAGCCTATGTGAGGAGTCAATGCCCATGAACAGAATTACTTCCTAAGTGTTGGGTGTAAGATCGAAGCAGCTATATTTCAAATGAGGTCTGTTCCTGCTCTAGTCTGAAAGAGGGATCGGGACTCTGGCTGCCTTTCCGCATAGAGGGATGGGCCCAATGTGAAAATTCTTCAGGACTTCCCTGTCATTTTGAAGGTGGCATTTCCCACCCCAGCTGCGTAATAGTGTTTGCTCAGCTGCTGCAAAGTTTTCCCTGTTTCGTGAGCCCTGAAGATGCTGGCCTTGACAAGATTTGCTTCCTCGTTCCTGTGGGACACACGTGGCTCCAGCTGCCTATGCCACCATTTTAGCCTCTGCTGTCCTGTTTAACCAAGCTTGGTAACTTTGTCTCTCAAGTGATATGTACTCATTTTACTATTATGTTGTTGGTAACACTAACTCTGGAATGACAAGAGAAAGCAACACACAGGACTGAATGCTAAGAGATGGAGCAGTTGGGGGACATCACAGAGGCTGTTTATTGTGGGAAAGAACCATAAAGGTCCCCCCCCCCCAAAAAAAAAGATCATGGCTGATCTTACAGATTAAAGCTGGAAATTTCTGTTGGAGAGATGTAAAGGCCTAGATTTAATTCAGACAGTGATTGCTTTGCTCTGGTCTGACATCCACATAGTGAGTTATAGATAGGAATGAGTCAGACAGGCCTCTGCCTTTCGGGAACTCCCAGACACCTTAACAAAGCCCAGTCAGTGAGCTCAATAGCAGAGGTCTGCACAAGACAGCAGCACAAGGGATGTCTCAGCAGAGAGGCTGGGAAGCTTCTCCTTCAAGAGGAATTGAGTTTTCAAAGATGGGAGAGTCAGTAAGATTCAATAAGCATGGTCACTTCACTTCCACCTCCAAAGATGGGAAGGCTAAGAACCTGTGACTGATGGATGTATCTAGAAGTTGCTGTGTGAGGATAGGCTAGGAGCTTGTGGGCCACATGCAGTATTGCACTTACAATGAAGACATCTCATGTTGCCCAACATGGAACTAAAACTGTGTGTGTGTGTATGTGTGTATGCGTGTGCATGTGTAGTGTATGTGTGTGTAGTATGTTTGCTCATACTTGTGTATGTTGAGGCCAGAGGCCAATGCTGGCGCTCGCTCTCTCTCTCTCTCTCTCTCTCTCTCTCTCTTTCTCTCTCTCTCTCTCCTCACCCCTCCTCTCGTGTTTGAGATAAGATCTGTTTCTCATGGAATCTGGGGCTTGCTGTTTAAGCTAGACTGTCTGGCCATCAATTCCCCAGAATCTGTTAACCTTTTGCATGGGTGCTAGGATCTGAACACAGGTCCTGATGCTTGGACAGCAAATACTTCACGCCGAGTCAACCCCCAGTCTGGAAGATGTGTTTTGGTAGACTTTACAAGGCTGTATGAGGACACTTTAGAACTCCTTAAGAAGAAACAGGAAAGCTGTTTTGTAGGAGAGTTTTGGGATTTAAATGATGGACATAATGGGGAAAGCCATTTCCGGCACAGTGAAGAGCTAGGAATGCAGTGTCGGAATGACAGAGCTTGATAGCCTTATGAGAAGTGAGAGGAGAGGCTAGCTGGGTCTTGGATGGGAGAGGGGTCTGCAGGGAATTTTGTAGCCTTAAGGTTTTTTTGTTGTTATTTTGTTTTGAGACAAGATCTTATTGTACAGCTTTCGCTGGCCTCAAACTCACCCTGCTTTCAGAGCGCTGGGATTAAAGGTATGTGCTATCATGTTCTGCATAGCCTTAGTATTATTTTTTAAGGTCTATTTTACTTTTAACTATGCACTTCTGTGTGTGTCTGTGTGTGCGTGCACTCCATTTCAGGTGTCTATGGTGTGGGATTTCCTGCAGCTGGAGCTACAGGCAGTTGTGAGCCCCTGGACTTGGGTGCTGGGACCTGAACTCAGGTCCTCTGCAAGAGCAGCAAGTGCTCTTAACTGCTGAGCCAGCTCTCCAGCCCCTCCATCCTCTTATAGGAAGACTGTAATGCAGTAGGGACGAGCATAGTGGGAAGATAGCTCAGTGGCAGAGCACTTGCTTAAATGTTTAACATCTAGGTTCGACCCCTAGCTAGGGAGAGGGCAAGATGGCTGCATGCTATCTGAGGATATGAGTCTCTCCTAGAACTTAGATAATAGTGAACATTAAAGTTATTGTGTGTATGTGCCTGTTTGTGTGTGTGTTTCTATATGCATGTGTGTGTTTGGGTATTTGTATGTTTGTGTATATGTATGTGTTTGTGTGTGTGTGTTTGTGTGTGTGTGCTTATATATGTGTGTGGTATATGTGTATATGGTGTGTGTAATGTGTGTATCTATGTATATGTGTGTGTTTGTGTGCTTGTGTGTGTATGTATAGTCTATGTGTGTGTGTATGTGTGTGTATGTATAGTATATGTGTGTGGTGTAGTGTGTATGTGCATATGGTGTGTGTGTCTATGAGAGAGAGAAAGAGAGGGAGAGAGAGAGAGAGAGAGAGAGAGAGAGAGAGAATATGCATATGGAAGCCAAGGGACAGTCCATGAGAGTCAGTTCTCTCCTTTTACTATTAGGCTTCCAAGAATCAAACTTAGCCCTTAATTAGGCTTGATAACGAGTATCTTTACTCATGGAGCCATCTCACCAGCCCACAGATATTTATAAATGCTTAAAATATCTTACACTTAAAAATTAAGAAACTATTTCCTATTTATTAAGACAGCTCATGTATCTTATTGGAAAATATCTAAAAAAACAAAAACAAACAAACAAACAACCCAAAAGAACCAGGCAGTGGTGGTGCACGCCTTTAGTTCCAGCAGTCTGCTAGTCCCAGGGAGGCAGAGGCAGGAAGATCTCTGAGTTCAAGGCCAGCCTGGTCACAGAGCAAGTTACAGGAAGGCACGGCTACTTGGAGAAACCCTGTTTGAAAAAAAAAAATTAATGAAACCAAACCAAACCAAACCAAACCAAACCAAACCAAACCAAACCAA
>NW_021604564.1:13934406-13962808 GCF_004785775.1 Grammomys surdaster | reverse complement strand
AAACCAAACCAAACCAAACCAAACCAAACCAAACCAAACCAAACCAAACCAAACCAAAGAAAACAAAACAAATACAACCCTCAAGGCAACTACAACAGCAGCAACAACAGCGACAGCAACAACAAGAGAACAAAACACCCTAATCTCACTGCTCAAAGGAATAATTTGTTAAATTTTAATGTGTCTTCTCTAAGTATGTGTCTATGGATTTTAAAAAGCTTTCAATTGTACAGACATATTGAAACGATTTTTAGTAGTGTGTACTTTGAGTATGGTAGTTTGGGCTAGAGAGATGGCTCAGTGGGGAAGAGCAGTTGCTGCTGTTTCAGGGAGGTTGGCAGGGTACAAGTTCCTGTAGCTCTAGTTCCAGGGCTCTGGCGCCCTCTCCTGGCCTTCCTGGGCACCTGCACACATCTGTGCATACATGAAACTGGGTCAAAAAAATGTGTGTATTTTAAATCCTTTGGCTCTATCTTGTCGAGTTACTCTGGAGAAGAGTACACCAGGGAGGCTGATGGTACTTTGTTAACACTTAAGTTATTTTAAAGTCCTCTTTATCTAGTAGCAATGGGAGTCTATGAGAGCCCTCTAGTGGCTAACCTAAGTTTTGCAAAGATTTTCTTCTGTGAAATTAAATTTGACGTGTAAAATCTTCACAGAGAGCTATCTTGTTTGTTTAAAGGTCTTTTTTTCTCAGCCAGACTTGGTAGTGCACACCTTTAATCTAAGCTCTTGCGAGGGGGGGAAGGGTGGATCTCTGATTTTGTGGCCAGTCTGGTCTACCAGGTGTATGTCTTCCAGGACAGTCAGGGCTACACAAAGAAACTTTGTGTCCAAAAACCAAAGTAAGTGGAGACCTTTTCTTGTAGTTGGAGTAATAAGGTGCCACTTGCTCTCACTTCAAACTCTGATTTTGTAATGGGTAATGAAATATTTTCAATTTTGCTGTTGTGCCACATAAAAAACCAACCAACTAACCTTTTGTTAAACTAATACTTATTGATCACTTACTATGGTTTTACATAGTAATTTTTACACAGTAAGTGTAAAACTTACCTACACACATACACACACAGAGAGATACGCACACATAGATACACATACACACACATGCACACACGCACACACAGAGACACATATGTACATACATAAATACTAACATGCACACGCACACACATATACACATATGCACAGAGACACATGTACATACATAAACACTAACACACACACATGTGCTCTCTCGCGCGCACACACACACACACACACACACACCATATGTTGTGATAAGAGAACAGCTATCCTGGGTTGGTTCTTTCCTTCTATTGTACAGGTTCCATGATCAAACTCGGGTCATCAGGTTTGTCAGGGTGTATCTTTACCTGCTGTACCATCTCACAGGCCCAGTATCCATTTCTTCTTTTTAATTCATCTACTTCTTAATTGGCCTGTCTTGGAGGTGGTGTTCAAGACAGGGTTTCTAATAACCCTGCAGTAGTGTTCCTCGGTTCTTGGTACCCAAGCATTCAGGATAACCTATTAAAGTAGAATAATGTTTTCTGTAAGAAACAGGAAAAAAAGTTACAGACATGATGAAACATGCCTGTAATCATAGCATAGAGAGTCTGAGAAAGGAAGATTACCAGTTAGAAACCAGCCTGGCTTATGTAATGAGGCTCAATCTTGAAAAAAAGCAAGGAAAAGAAGATACATACAAAGCCATCAAAAGCCTCTCTTCCTGTTCTTTAAAAAAAAAAAATGGAACAGCTACATAGTATTAATAACAGAATTTCTTGTTTTCAAGACTCATTTTTGTTATTTTAAGTTATGTGTGTTCATGGATATGTGCACATGTGGGCAGATGCCTAAGAAGTCCAGAAGCATTCGAGCTCCCTGGAGCTGGGGTATAGGAGATTGTGAGTTTCCTGATAAAGGTTCTGGGAACTGAACTCAGATGCCCTGCAGGAACAGCAAGTGCTCTCAGGCCAGAGCCAGCTCTCAGAGTGTATTCTTTCTAAATCATGTTTTAACACATATGTTTTCAGTAAAAAGTTTAAAACTTGACAAACTGGTCTTTGTAGCAGTGTTCTGTTTGGTTAATGACAATACTTGTTCTTACTGCCTTTAGTTACAGGACTTAATGGTGGGGCTTTTTGGATTGTTTTCTCATTTTTCTATCTAGGACTCAATACTTTATTGTTATTAGTTTTCTCTAGGGACAAGACCCCTGAGAGTGGCCCATGCCCCAGTAGTTAGCCTTATACTTATGTGAACACAGGTGTGGATAGAAGATGGCATGAATTTGAGAGGAAGATATTGGAGGAACATGAGAGGAACTGAAGGCACGAGGGGTAGATATGATAAAAACGGATTGTACTTGTGTATGAAAAAAACCTAAAATGTAAAAATGTGGGCTTTTGAAGAAATGGTTTCACTGAAGTTGAAGGCCCAGAAGTGGGACTTTGAACATGTTCTGGTAGCTAAACAGCTGATTTTTAAAAAATAATTTTTTTTTTTGTTTTTCGAGACAGGGTTTCTCTGTGTAGCCCTGGCTGTCCTGGAACTCACTCTGTAGACCAGGCTGGCCTCGAACTCAGAAATCCTCCTGCCTCTGCCTCCCAAGTGCTGGGATTAAAGGTGTGCGCCACCACCGCCCGGCACAACAAGTGATCTTAACCACTGAGTCATCTCTTCAGCTCCAGCATTTACAGAGTTAACAGTTGATAGGGGAGAAAGATGTTCTTCACTGGTGTAGCCGCCACCACCACCAGGCAAAAAATAATTTCTTTACTTGAGACTGGATTTTGCTGTTTTGCCAGCACTAGTCTCACATTCCTGAGCTTGTGCAATCTTCTGGCTGATACTCAGTCTACCTGAGTACCCAAGGCTGCAGGTGCACCATGGTGCCTGGCTTTCAGCAGAGTGTCTAGTTCTAGAAGGAGCAGTACGTGGCACTCACTCTGCTGAACAAAGAGGTTCTGACTCAATGTTGAGCAGTATCAATGTCTCTTCTGTTGGAAAAGCTCACTCTGTCTAAGGACAGCAGGTGAGTGTGGCAGCACAGAAGGTTGGACTCTGCTGTCTGCCCACTCCCTACACCAGATTCCTGATGTCTTCTGCACAGTGTCTTCCTTTCCTAATGGGTCCTGGAACACTGCAGTCTTGGCAATCTCTCTCTCTCTCTCTCTCTCTCTCTCTCTCTCTCTCTCTCTCTCCCTCTCTCCCTCCCTCCCTCCCTCCCTCCCCCTCTCCCCCCCCCCTCCCTCTCTCTGATTTAGTGCTATTTGATCAGTATGTATTTTTTAGTGTCCTCATGGGTGCTGTCTGGGCAACCATCTCAGATTTCAGTAAACACACACACACACACACACACACACTGAAATCCTGAAATCATGGAGCATTTAACTTATTTTAAGTCCTTTTTTGAGGGGTGGAGGGTTGGGACAGAGTTTTTCTGTATAGTCCTGGCTGTCCTGGAATCCACTCTATAGACCAGGCTGGCCTTAAATTCATAAAGATCTGCCTGCCTCTGTCTCCTAAGTGCTGGGATTAAAGGCATGTGCCACCACAGCCCAGCATGGCTTTAAGTCTTTTTTTCAAGACACTTGCTTGCATCATGAATTTTTACTTTCATAATTCTAAAAGTATGTGTATGTGAAGTTTTTGCACCACCAAATATTTTAAATCCACCAGGGAAATTTGTTGTTTAAAAATAGATCTTATTAAAGGTACTGGAACTATGGAACTTCCTCAGTTAATAGATACAAGCAAGATGACCTGTGTTTGAGCCTCAAGACCTATGGGGGAAAAAGAGAAAGAAAAGAAAAAGAAAAGAAAGAAGAGCAATTTGTAGGCAAATGGATGGAACTAGAAATTATCATCCTGAATGAGGTAACACAAGAGAATACACATGGTATGTTCTCACTGATAAGTGGATATTAGGCAAAAAGCTTGAAATACCCAAGATACAATTCACAGACCGTATGAAGCTCAAGAAGAAGGAAGACCAAAGTGTGGGTGCTTCAGTCCTACTTAGATGTGGAACAAAATAATCATTGGAGGTAGAGAGAGGGAGGGACTTGGAAGGGAGACAGGAGGGGAAAGGAAAAAGTGGGGGCAGGAGCAGGTGTGTGTGTGGGGGATGTACAGAAGGTCAGGAAATTGAACAGAGGTGTGTAGCAATGATGGATGGGGAACGGGGGTAGCCACCAGAAAATCCCAGATCCAGGAAAGCAAGAGGCTCCCAGGACCCAATGGGAATGACATTAGCTGAAATACACCACAAAGGGGAGAGAGAACCAGTAGAGGCCATATTCAGAGGTTAGGCATGGCCCCTGGTTGAGGGATGGGGCCACCCACTCATCTCAAAAATATTAACCCAGAATTGCTCCTGTCTAAAGGAAATACAGGTACAAAGAATGAAGCAGAGACTGAAGGAAAGGCCATCCAGAGACTGCCCCTGGGGATTCATCCCACATGCAGACACCAAATTCAGGTCCTATTGCTGATGCCAAGGAGTGTTTGCTGATGGGAACCTGATATGGCTGTCTCCTGAGAGGTTCTGCCAGATCCTGACCAATACAGATGCGGATGCTTGCGGCCAACCATCGGACTGAACATGGTAACCCCAATGAAGGAGTTAGGGGAAGGACTGAAGGAGCTGAAAGGGTTTGGAACCCCATAGGAAGAACAACATCAACCAACCAGACCCCTCAGAGCACCCAGGGACTAAACCATCAATCAAAGATGACCCACTGCTCTAGCTGCTTATGTAGCAGAGGGTGGCCTTATCTGGCATCGATGGGAGGAGAGGCCCTTGCGCCTTCCTATAGAGGCTCGATGACCCAGCGTAGGAGAACGCTAGGGCAGTGAGGCGGGAGTGGGTGGATAAACACCCTTACAGATGCAGGAGGGAGGGAAATGGGATAGGGGGTTTCCAGAGGGGAAACTGGGAAGGGGGCGAACATTTGAAATGTAAATAAATAAAATATCCAATTAAAAAAAAGAAAAGAAAAGGCTGACCTGGGCTGAGGAAATGGCTCAGTGGTTAAGAGAACGTACAGAACCTACATCAAGCAGCTCACAGTCCCGTAACTCCAACACTACGAGGGCCGATGCAGAGACACAATCAGTACCTGGCGCTAAGCGGCCAACCTCGATAGCCTGCATGTTGAACTTCCAGGCCAATGAGAACAGAAAACAAAAAGCCAGAAAGTGAATGGTGTCCAAGTAGCAGCACTCGCTGCTGTCCTCTGGTGTTTCCATGTTCCACACACTCACAGTCATGCGGTCCCACTCTTGCACAAACACATCATGTGTGTACCTACCCCACACAGGAGGAACTTGATTTGTTCTCTTAGAGCAGTGGGTTGATAGACACCTTGTGCTTTCACATACTTGGTTTCCTAAAGAGATGCGTATTTTTAGCGTATGAAAAAAAGTGTCACAGAAACATGGCAGATTTTAGTTAAGTCTGTCACGTGATTGGCTCGTGGGAAGTCAAGGTTAGATCAGTCCATCCTCCATCTCATAGTTCTCTTCAGTGCTTTTTAAAAAAACCACCTATACGGGGGCTGGAGAGATGGCTCAGTGGTTAAGAGCACTGACTGCACTTCCAGAGGTCCTGAGTTCAAATCCCAGCAACCACATGATGGCTCAAAACCATCTGTAATGAGATCTGATGCCCTCTTCTGATGTGTCTGAAGATAGCTACAGTATATTCATATGTAATAAATAAATAAATCTTTAAAAAAAAAAAAAAAAAACACCTATACAATGGTAAAGTCACTAGAGGGCGCTAGGAGCACACTGATTTGCCCAACGTTCTCCGCATGCTCTGTTAGATGCCAGCAAAAGTTCTGGCATCTAGTCAGTCATACACAGCACTAACTGAGTGGCCTCTAGTTTGGCTGGCCAATTTCAAGTGTAAATGGTAGAATAGTATTTAATACAGCTGTTTCCTTCTTCACACACACACACACACACACACACACACACACACACCCCTTAAACCTTTCATTTTAAATACCTTTCAGTAAGAGTAAAAATTTTCAGACCGAATATAATATCAGATTTAAGGTCAGAAGATAGAAACTCAGATCTCCTCTAGAACTTTCTAGTTCTGTGTCATATTGTGGGGATGTGGAGTGGTGACACTGCAGAGTTTCTGAGAGAAAAGTAACTGAGCTGGGATTGACTGGGAACCCACTGGTGACACTGTCTGGGTGTGGTTGGACTCACTGTCACATGGGAGTGGGGCCTGAGATTGTGTGGGGCTTGGGAAGTTCATTTATTGTATTGTATTATGTGGGAAGTCAGATCGTGATCACTGGGGACACTTGTGATGCAGTCACAGCAAGGAGCGTGGGAGAATCCCTACATTAAATAAAATAAGGCAGAAAAAAGAAAAACAAAACCACAAGAGAGCTGGTGGGCTTTACCCAGAACCCAGAACGCCTGGCCATGGGACTGTGGGCCCATGGTCTGTGCTTCAGTGGCTGCCTAGCCTCCTTTGGAGTGGATAACCTTTTTGTTCCTGGCTAATTTATTCAGTTAGATTATATCTCTGCTGGCCTCCCTCAGGTACCATTTTGTATGTGTCTGTCATAGAATATGATAACAATAGCTTAATTATTTAGTGTCTTGTCTCTTACACATACCTTGCATTTTCACGTGATTTATGCTACCTTCATCTTCACAATACCCCTGGTGGGAAATTCACTCTTCTCATTTCCAAGTGGATATCATGAGAGTCACATGGTCAAAGGAACAAATCTAGAAGGAATGTGTCTCCTGGTGTCGCCTTCCAAGACAGAAATTTTGACAACTTAGTGAGTCTTTTTACTACTCTGTGCCAAAGTTCTGAATTCTAAATTTGCAAACACGTGTGTGCGCGCGTGTGTGTGTGCGTGTGCATTCGATCATGAGACGCGTGGGTGGGCAGGCCATTGCGCAGCTCTGATTGACTGAGCTGTCATGTATAGAACATTAATTCTAACAGATTTCTAAGAATGTAAGTTTCATAGGTAGTTTTGTGATGAATTGATGGAACTTGGGGTTTTTATATTTTATATTGTACTTAGCAGAAAGCTAGTTTTGGAAATTAAAGGAAATACCTGTCAACATCCAGATGAGTAAACCCCGTGAAATACTCTGTAGATTTGGTGGTTTATATTTCTATAAAATAGTTTGTACAAGCCCTCACCTTACATGACCAAAAAAAGAATGCAAGAACAAGAATTCTGAGCTTCATATATAATCTAGCAGCCAGGTTTCCTGAGGATTTGTACCAGACATTACTTATAGACCCGTATGCATAGTGACTCACACACCCAGAAAGAGAACTGTAAGGTAGGCTACGTGTTCACCCCACTTTACAAATGACAGGAAACCAAGAAACATTACATAGGACCGATACAAAGGCTCAGCAGGCAGAGGCACTGCGGTCAAACCTGAAGTCCCGACTTCAGTTCCTGGGACCACGCGGCGGGAGAATGCTGACTCCTGCAGTTGTCCTCTGACCTCTACGCATGTGCCACGCACACACACACACACACACACACACACACACAAAGTAAGTAAATGAGAACGTAGTAAAAAGATGCATGAAATGCTCAGGAAACGAACACAAACACAATATTCTTTTAAAAAGCAGTGTGAACTGTTTTGACCCCGTAGGAAGTAGTTGGAGTCAGGCCTCGAACTATGCAGCCTGGTCCGGGGAGTTCGAACATTGACTGACATTGCCAATCAACAGCACCAGTTCTGTTTCAAATACTATGTAGGAGTTCTCCCCCATAGCCCACAGAAACTCTAATGAAGTGACCGCTACTCTCACGCCAAGACCAACCCACCAGTCACACAGGCTGAGAGACAGCCCACTTCTCTCCTCCATCAAGGGCAGTCTTGCCTTGAAGACTTGGTGACGTGTGTGACTCCAGCATGAGGAAGAACTGCAGCGAGCTCAACACCAGTTGTGCGTGCATGGCATCTGAGGCCTCTGCATATTGAGCAGAATGTATGTTTGCTGATATCTGCCACCATTTTAAATAGAATAAGTGGAGAGGGGGAAGAGGTCCAGGTGACTAGATCAAGCCATACAGTAAGATAAGCAAACACCTTCAAGACTTAAAACTGAGCAAGCCTGAAGCTGTAGCTCAATGGTAGAGCATTGCCTGGCATGCTCAAGTCCTCGGGCTCACCCCCAGTACCTCCCTCCACCCAAGGGCACAGAATGAGCCTTATCTGAATGCGTGTAGAGAAGGGGGATGGCAGGTAGCCTTTGCTGATAGCTTCTGCTTCCCACTCAATCTGGGCTAGCAGTTTTCTCGGTGGAGAACAGAAGCTAACTTATTTACAACGATCTGGGCAGAGTGCCTGGCTTTCAATGTATCATAAATGGAACAGCAAGCGCTTTAGGAGTATTCAGAAAGTGATAACGATGATAGATTCCCAGGAATGGTCAGGGACAGGAATGAGATGGGCCCATGGATTCTCCTTCCTAGCTGTGTGTGCTTGATGAGCTTTTCCTTTGTGTGTGTGTGTGTGTGGGGGGCTGTATCTCTGTGTAGAATTGACAGTTGTTCCCACTACAAAGTGTGGAAAATTCAGTAAGCTGTAGTATAAAAACACGTGTACTCAGTGAGTCTTAATAACAGTGAGTAATTGTCACCATTATTGTGACCAGAGTTAACTCTGCTGGCACCACGGGAAAGCATCTTTATTGTGTTATTTGTTTCTTGCAGAGTGTGTGCGTGTGTGTTTATGTGTGGTGTGTACGTGTGTGCATACGTGTGCACTAGGAGAATGTCCCGTGTCCTGCCTTATCCCCATCTACCTTATTTCCTTGAGTTACAGAACCTGACGCTAGAATGACAGCCAGCAAACTCAGAGATCCTTCTGTAGCGGTCCCACAGCGCCATGGCAGGCTTTTTATTGGGTACTGGGGATTGGGATTGAGGTTCTCACAAGTGCAAGCGCAGCAAGTGCTTTGACTCACTCAGCCATCTCCGGGTCTTTTCTTGTGGTAACATCGGAGCTCTAAATGTGTCCACTCTGTTCCTTAGGGGCATAGGAAACTGTACTAGGTGCTCTTGTTAGTGTCCATAGCTGAGAAGAGGGAGCGAGCGGAGAGTTGGTAGAAGATGAGGAGGGAGACACAGAGATAAGAGAGGGGCCTCACGAAGAGAGATTATGTTTAACAAGCCCAACAGGAGCTGGACGCACCCCCTTCACTCTGCGGGTGTCTATCAGGATGGGATTAATGTACTTTCCAGTGCTGAACGTGCGTCACCAGCCCGTGGGGCGGTCTGTTGCTCCTCCTCATCCCCTGCTCCCTTCCACACCCGGCACTGGAGCCTGGCCCGCGATTGGCCGGCTCGGCTCGGGGACTGTCGCGGATTGGCGCTTGCCAGCCCGGGCCACGGAGTTTAAAGAGGGGGCGGGGACGCGCTGCCCAGCAGCGTTGCAGTCCCCGCCAGGCGCACCTGTCCCCGCTGCTCGCTGTCGCAGCAGAGCTCGCCGCTTCTCTCTCTCCACCCGGAGCCAGCGGCTCGCGAGGGCAGGAGAGGACAAGCCTAGGGAAGGCTCTGTCCAGGCCGGCGCAGGGGGCACAGTCCGTGTGGGTCGAACCGTGTGGACGTCGCTGCGGCCACCATGGTAGCCACTTGCCTGCAGGTGGTGGGTTTTGTCACCAGCTTCGTGGGTTGGATTGGCATCATTGTCACAACGTCCACCAATGACTGGGTGGTGACCTGCAGCTACACCATCCCCACCTGCCGAAAAATGGACGAACTGGGCTCCAAGGGGCTGTGGGCCGACTGCGTCATGGCCACTGGTCTCTACCACTGCAAGCCCCTGGTGGACATCCTCATCCTCCCGGGTAAGGGCCCCCGAGCTTGCAAACAACTTCCAGAGGCAGGTTGGGCCAGAAATGGTGGTTTTAGAAAGGGCTCTCAGAAGTTTGGAGACTCAGAGACCTCCGGGTACATTTTTGACATCTCCAATCCAACCCTGTAGGAGAATTAGTTCTAAAGATCCACCCAGCCTCAGTTTCTTTATCTGAACATGAGATATAAAGGCAATTTGGCTACTGGTAACACTGGTCAACGATTTTGAGAATTTAATGAGTCAAATCATATATACACATGGTGGGAATCACTGTTGTTAATTCCCATGATGGATTCCCAGGTACCCAAGCTAATCCACCCAAGACACTACAGTCCTGGCCCCCTGGAGTCTGCAGTGGGCTTCTGATTAGGCCCGTCTATAGGACTGAGGAGGAGAGGACAAAGAGCAACCTCAAATAGGTGTAGGCTGAGCTCCTTAGATTTCCTGGTACTCAGAAGGCGTCCGGGTAAGGTTAAACTGTCTGGATTAGTGAATCCCGGTTGGTTCTCTCAGTTCAGGACCTGCTTTTCTGACTTGTCACCATCCCTACCTATCTTTTGCCCCAGGGATTCATCAATAGCAGGCTGCAGTGACTGTGCTAGCCCCCCCCCCCCACCAGGGTGACACCCTTGTCCAGTTCTATCCAGCCAGCTACTAGGTATTGGGAAGAACCAATACTCTGGGGGAGAGAAATTCCATCAGGAGACACAAGCCAGTCTAAGGTCATTGGGCGAGGGGGGTGTGGGGGGACGAGAATGTGGGAGGGTGAGGGTGGGGGCTCAGGTCAGGAAATGTTGGTCAGCCTCTGAAACCCAGGGTGAGGGAGTTTGGGAGTGAGCATCTTCCTTTGGGTGTCATGGGAAAGTTTTTGGAAACCTGTAGCCAGTTGGATGACTTGTGTGGTTGTGAGCACCACTTGTAGATTTCTGCTAGAAATCTGTCATGCCCTGTGACTTCACCGTCACCTAAATGAGGTGGCCTAACCCTCTCTGGCCTTGGGTGATGTATGTATTTAAGGGCATAGCCAGGCCCTTAAATGAGGAGATCTAAGATCAGCCCTAAGATCTCGAGAACAGCTAAATTTGTACCTTCTCCAGGGAGAGCACTGGGGATTCCAGAGACCCTGTACCCTCCTTTTAGAGCCTTAGGTGCCCTCTCTTTTCCAGACAGGACATTTGGAATTCACCTCCCTCCTTCCCAGCTCACCCATTGCTGACTTATCTTTATCCCAGGATGCAGAATTGGGAATTGAAGCCAGGGCTTTGTCTATGTTAGGCGAGCTTTCTACAGACTGAGCTATATTCCCACCCCCATTACATCTTAAAATCTCTTTGCATCTTTTGCTGGTCCATACCTTGCCTCTACCTCCTACTATACCACACAGTGCATGTCATGCCTGCCATTTGCTACCCCTCTCTCCACTTGGACATTCAGAAGAACAGACATTAGGGAATCCTGGTGTGGACTCAGGTTCAGTTAACACTGGCTTTGGTAGACCTGGGTTAGACTCCAGCACTCACAATCTTGGTTATCCGAGACAAGTTGCTAACCTCAATAAACCCTAGCAGTTTTTCTTTAAAGAATTTAAACCAAGCCAGCCAGTTAACTTTCAGGTCTGCTTGTGGGTGCCAGTGAGTCGAGGAATGAAGCCGGTTCTGAAGTAGGAGGTGCTTTAGAAAGGGTAAACGCCTTTTTCTACTAACAGCTGGGCATGGCTGTAGAGATTTTTAAGCGATATATAAAATTATTTTTGTTTCCTTCCCCTGAAATTACATTTCCTGAGCAGTCAATGCCAAACGATTTGTGTTCAGAACACACAGGCCACGCTGGGGGCAGGGAGTATATTTTTGTGGAGAAGCTAATTGTTCTGTGTTCCCCAACCTTACCCATCGTGTGGGGGAGGGGCATCCCTCTGTCTTTATCTTCTGATTTCTAGAAGTGGCCTTGGTACCGTAGCACGTGGACAGTCTTGTGCCATAAACTTCAGAGCATCGGTTTCTGTTGACTGCTGTCTTTGTGTGGGCCCTGGCTCTCCTCCCAGCTGCAAGGGAGGGCTGGGCCTCAGTCTCCTGGGGGCTCCAAGTCTATGATATCTGATATGTTATCTCATTCTTAAGAAGAGATGAGCAGTGGTTGGAAGACAGCCCAGGTGATACACCTTAAGGGGCAGTATTGATGCTGCATGTTGGCACACAAGGGAGGCTGGCTGGGTGTGACATGGGGGCCCTGGCACATGGAAAGAGCTAGGGTCAGTTCTTGGCATCGCTGTTAACTCAGCCTCTGTCAGGCCACTAGCTCTAACTCTGCCTGAGCAAATGAAGCAGATAGACAGTGGTCGTTCATAAACGCATCACTGTGTGTTTTTTTTTTTGGATTTTTGTTTTTTGTTTTTTTGCTTTTTGTTTTGTTTTGTTTTTTAAAGTGGGGAGAGTGTTTCAGTGAGAAGTAATAAATAATGTAAGAGTAAAACAGTGAAACAGTAAATTTAAATCTGTGAAACTCCCCTGGTATCCGGTCATCTTTATTTCACAGGAAGCTGTGCGTATTATAATCTGTATCTTCATATGTTCTCACTTAGCATTTTTGACAGTATGGAGTGGATACCTTTGCTCTACATTTCTCTTTCAACTCACTTTTCCTTCAGTGACAGTTATGCCATCTGTTGTGGGGTCATGAAGACCAAGACAGGCGTCTTTTCTACAGGGTTAGAGATATACCTTTAAAGTACTGACAGAACTGTGGAGAAATGTGCCCAACACCATTAGTGAAGCAGGAAATGAAACTTGACCAGCTGAGGGGATGGGAGTCATGAGGACAGCAGCCTCTGGGAAGGAGGGAGAGACGTGAAGTCTTAGTCTGAGCTTACAGTGCAGTTCAGGGCTCACATTTCACACCCAGTGTGAACTGAGGAGAAAATCATGAAGTACACTGAAGACAGTGATACCACACTAGGTTGAGTGTGGTACCTCGTGCCTATAATCCCAGCACTGGAGAAGCTGAGGCAGGAGAATTGCCTGGTGAGTTCCTGTCCTGAAAACAAAAAAACAAAACAAAACAAAACAAAACAAAACAAAACAAAACAAAACAAAACAAAAAGACAGTCTATCATACTGATACAGAGTAATAATGCCAGGTCTATTTGCTACCAATCTTTTCAATACTTAGCACAGAAATCTTTCTATAGACCGTTTGAATTGTGAGCTTGACTGTCAGTAGAACTCTGTTAGGCGGGTATGTGGGGTTGTATTGTCATCATCAATCTATAGATGAGGCAAGGGAGATACAGTAGGTAACTGACCGCTAATGTTGCACAGGCAGATCAAGCCATAGTAGACTGCAGTCAGCAACCTCACACCACAGGTGACCTTGTTGAGCATTTGCCTTTTTAAGTGACTCTTTAACAAGGTGTTATAGTAATGCAAGGGAAGGCTTGGCTGCTCCACCGTGGCGCAGTGTCTGTGTCTTCATCCGGGTTCTGGTTTTCTAACAATTTCCCTGAGTTGAAGGTGTAGGGTGATCTTAGACAACATTTATCAAATTTGAAATCTCAGCATGGACAAGAAGGAAGGTGGTGTTGAGTTCTTGAGAGGTGGCGCTCAGTAGTAGGAGGACTACCCCCTGGTCTAACCCACCCTCTCTGCTCTCTTGTTCCCAGGTTATGTGCAGGCTTGTAGAGCCCTCATGATTGCTGCCTCGGTTTTGGGCCTACCGGCCATCTTGCTGCTGCTGACAGTTCTCCCCTGCATCCGAATGGGCCACGAGCCTGGAGTGGCCAAGTACAGGCGAGCCCAGCTGGCTGGGGTGCTCCTTATTCTGCTGGGTAAGCTTTCTCTTTGGCACCCCAACTCCAGGGAATGTGAAGAATCTTGGATCTTGCAGTTTTGCTACTTCAAGAGAAATGTGAAAAGAACTCAAGAGAACCCACTTGCGACAGAAACCCACATTTGTATCCCTTTAGATCATATTCCAGAGGAAGTTTAGATGGGCCTCTAACTACACCTGTGAGAGGAGCCGATAGGTTAATAAGAAAACGACAACCCAGGAGAATCTGAAGGAAGTGGGTTATCGGGTGGTTCTCTGAGCAGGCTTCACAGTAGAATCGGATTTGAGCGGCTTGTAGTCAGACTTCATAGGAAGTCAATTGAACTGGAGTTTTCTGGGGATCAGGTCAGGAAAGATATTTTTAGGAGGCTCCAGGGGGTGATTCTCATTGCAATATGAAGTGAGAGCCTCATGAATATATACTGAGAGGACAGGAAAAGAGGAACACAAAGGAAAGGTGTGGAGGGAGGTAGACCAGCAGGTGATGGATCAACATTTTATTCAGTAACTGTTCATTGATCAAGTGTGGCAGGTACTGTGGTAGGCAGTGGGGTCCCTGATGGGGAAAAGGAATGCTTACTTTGAGTGTGTATGGACACTCCAAGATATGGTCTGTGGTCACTGTAAAAAGGCTTCCATGTAATAAACAGGGAGCAAGGAAGGCACCTAAGTCTCACAGGAATCCAGGGACCAGAGGGTTGATGAGAAGGGACCAGAGGGTTGATGAGAAGACCGTGGGTTGTGGGTCAGAATAATCTAGGTGGAGGAAGTGTGTGCTCACTCAGTCTGCTGATCATTCACAGGAGCTTGAATTAACTCACTGTTGAGGGTCCGGTCTGCTGCACTGTGTAATTCCATGTGTAATTCCAGCCCTTGCAAAGGAAAGGCAGGAGGATCAGAAATCCATCCTCTTGACTAATGAGGATAGCCTGGGATACATAAGACTTTGTCTTTTTTTTTTAAAAAAAGTTTCTCCTGGCCTTTCATATGAGAGTTCCAGAGGCGAGACAGCATGTTAAAGTAACTGCAGACAAGCCTTTGGGAAGGAGAGGACAGCTGAGGTAGATAGATGCTTGCATAGTTGCAAGTGTGCTGCTTGCTTTGCATTGTTTATCTTTGCGGTGGTGGGGAAGTATGTGTGGCTTGAAACCTCCCGGATTAGACCTTTCCTTCCTTCCTTCCTTCCTTCCTTCCTTCCTTCCTTCCTTCCTTCCTTCCTTCCTTCCTTCCTTCCTCTTTCCTTCCTCCTTCCTTTCTTTTTTTCTTTCACTCTCTCTCTCTCTCTCTCTCTCTCTCTCTCTCTCTCTCTCTCTTTCTCCAGAGCTTCTCTATGTAGCTCTGGCTGTCCTGGAACTTGCTCTGTAGATCAGGCTAGCCTTGAACTAAGAGTTCACCTGCCTTTGCTTCCTGAGTGCTGGGATTAAAGGCGTGCACCACAACGCCTGGTTGGTTTTCTTTGTTTTGCTACTGTGTGTGTGTGTGTTTACATATATTATGTGTGTGTGCATATGCATGGAGGACAGCTGGATCTCACCTTCACCTGGCGAACAAACTCAGGCTGCTGGTCTTGGAAGTGAGCACCTTTATCCACTGAGCCATCTTGCCAGGCCAAGGTTTGCTTTGTGTTTTTAAAGTGGCTTGGCGTAGGATAGCTGAGGAAAATGAAGTGGGCTAGAGAGAGGGTGTGCATCTGTCAGTGCCTGTCTGTCTGTCTCCATTCAGCCTGTGGGAGAAAAGAAATTGATCCCAAGGAGGCTGCACAGTGGCTTCTCATCACCAGAACGGGATTTGCAGTCTGGTTCTAGCTTCACATTTTGGAGCTGGCCATCTTTCTTTTTTGTTGCAGTTGGATTTATTTCTCAGCAGGTCTCTGCTTACCTTTGGGTTTCATATTGCTTTGACTGGATGGAGCTGGCTCTGAAGCTCACTGTCTCAAGAGTGTCACCTGTTGATTTCCTTCATGTCTTCTCACCCCCAGCCATAAGATGCTTGTTTGCCACTGTCAGGGGTGGGTGGGAGAAGGCAGCGTGTGAAGACTCCCTTTGTGTGCAGCTCTGGGTTATTTCCTCCCTCCCCACTGCTCTCAAGTGTGTCAAGGAGGCAGGCACTGCCTCTAACAATCCTGCTTCCTTCCCAGCTTCGTGAGAACAGTGATGTGAAGTATGGGAAATATTTAGCATGGCAGCTGGCACATAGTAGGTCCTGGTTGCCATGATTATGGTTGTTGTTGGCTAGAGGAACTAGAGGGCCAACCCAGTCACGTCTGAGTTCTGAGAGGGTCATGTCCACACACAGAACTGAAGAGGAGAGGCATGAATACACAATCATATAATCACCTGCATCTCCTGGCTTAATGGAAATATTCCTAACACAGAGACCAGGATATGGGAGCTCACAGAGGAAAATCTCCACTTCTTCCGTCATGAAGGGACCTTGAGTCCTTGTTCTGATTCAGTTCATTTTCCCCCTTGCCTCACAGTGGAAAGCCCTTCATCTGGATGTCTCTCAGAGAGTGGGCAGGGAGGAAATGGGGCTTGGTCACTCCAGGGAACTTTTTTCATTTTTTCTTCTTTCCTTTAAACATCTGAGCTGGTGGCTGTATTAATGGTGGAAAAGGCAGCGGTCAACGTTTGGGTTAATGGTGAATTGTGCTAGAAATAAGGGTAGAGGCAAATGCGAGATGAACTGCTTGTCATAGTCACAGATCTCCCACAGGTAAAGGGAATCTTTGTGTGTGGAAAGAGGCTGTGGCCTTTAAGTATGGCGGCGACCCTGCCCGTAAGCAGAGACCCAAACTGCTGTGTGAACCCTTCCTGGCTCTGAATTCTGGGATTGTTTTTTGAAAAAATATTAACAAGTATTTGGATACAAACATAATGTAGAGTGACTGGGGACTAGCTTCAATCCCCAGCAACACATACACAAACAATAAGAATAAAACGAAATTCAGCAGATAACCATGACGCTTGTTTTAGACTGTTATAGGGAAAACTAGCTGACGATACACAGAATAAAAACGGGAAAAATGTCAGTGTTGGATGCTGGCCAGGAAAATAACTGGCTCCAATATTCCATTGACCGGATGGCAGTTATAAATGCTAGGTTTTCCTGACGATTACCCTGGTGAGAGGAGCATGTCCCCGGATGGCTGCTTTTTTTATGTCAGTGCTTTAGAAAAAAGACAGGCGAGAAAAGAAAAACTCAAGTTTTCTAAGCTTCAAATGGGAAAAGAACAGCAAATAAACAGGATCCCACAACTCACCGAGAAACATCATTTGGTCCTTTACCTCCCCACCCCCATTTCCCTGTGTACATACGTAGCCCTCAAACTTAGACCCTAGTGCAGCTCAACTCAGCCTCTCTGCTGGCTCATCCTTAACTTTTCCATCTCCCACCGCTGAGGCCTTAGATATTTCTGATGAATATCTCAACATATCAAAGAGGATATAGTCAGAAAAACTCAAGTAATTTAAATGGTGCTTTAAAAAGTCCCTTTGGTGCTGAGTGTAGGATGCAGCTAAGCTTGAAAACACAAGCACACGTCATGAAAGGAGAGATGCCAGTGTCTGAGGATTTCCTGCATCTGTTGGCTTTTTCTTTCTCTGTTTTCCTCTCATCTGTTACCTAAAAAATCAGACATACCTGCGCTTCACTATGTCTTTATTCTTTGTGTGCACGTGCATGCATGCGGTATGGTGTAGCGTGCATGCGTTCTTGCTCGCTGTGTTGGGCGCCTGACAGAGTACGAGGAGGAGGACCTCACTTGTCTCGCTCTGTCACTTTTTGCCTATTCCCCTGAGACAGGTTTCACTCAACCTGGGGCTAGGTCGGCAGTCAGCAGGCTCCGCTGACCTTCGACTTCTGCTGACCTCCGACTTCTGCTCCCTACGGTTCTAGGGTTACAGGCACAGTGGCTTTGCCCAGATTTTTATGTAGGTGTTGGGGATTTGAACCGAGGTTTCATGCTTGCGCAGTACGTGCTTTTACTCACTGACCACGAAACTCCTCAGCCCACATGATTTTTCTTTGGCTAGGTTTTTTAGTTGATACCTTATAATGTCCATAGTTAAGAGGTTGCGTGGATCTCACTTAGTTTCTGCGTATTGTCATGCATTATTTAACCTCTAAAAAAGATGGAAAGATACACTTAAGCTTTGCTTTTTGCAAACGATCTTCTCAAATAATTTGTTTAGTTACAACATAACACAGAATTTTGGCAGAGAAATGTCCTGTCAACTAAGGAATACACTGTATTGCATTATTTGAAAATTGTCCACAATACAGGCAAACTTTTAAAAATCTTTAATAAGGAAGGGGTTTTATGTTTTTTGTGTGTGTTTGTGTGTGTTTCTCCTCTCTTTCCTCCTTCTCCCCTTTAGTTCCCTCTCTCATCCCTTAAACAGACTGCAGAGTCCTGCTCCTTCCTGTGCAGATGCATCTACTAAAAGTGTAAGAAATCTCAGTGCAAAGCTGGGCGGTGGTGGCGCACGCCTTTAGTCCCAGCACTTGGGAGGCAGAGGCAGGAGGATTTCTGAGTTTGGGGCCAGTCTGGTCTACAGAGTGAGTTCCAGGACAGCCAGGGCTACACAGAGAAACCCTGTCTTGAAAAACAAAAACAAAAAAAAAAAAAAAAAAAGAAAAGAAATCTCAGTGCAAAAAATAAATTAATGTCTTGTTTTAGAGACTTAATTTAAAAATAGATTCTGACATAAAATAAAGAAGTCAGAATATCCAGTTGTTTATTTTTTTTCTTTACCTTATGGGTAACTGTAACTTTTTATAAAAACCTTTTGTTTCTTTCCCAGATATCAGGACCATTTCGAACTTCATTTTTGGGATGGGGATTGGGGGGAGGGTAGGTAGATACACAAATAGAAACAAATCTACACGAAGTCCTTGAGAAAGCCAACAGTGATTGCAGTTTTATCACTGGTCATGTTTATCAGTGATGTGATGATTTGACCTGAATTTTCTAACTTCACAGGTCAATCAGCACTCTGTACCCCCTAAAGCTACTGCTGAAACGGAGTATATCTTCCTTTGTTTGTGTCTGGACATTTTTCCTTTGGAGTTCAGTCGGAGGTCACTGCTCATTGGCCTCTATCCCTTTCATGTTCTGTGGTGACCTGTCGTTTCTTGGCCATTTTGATGTGGTTCAACTTTGAGTACCACAGGAATTCTATCCGGAGTTCATTCATCGGCTGGAAGGAAAGAGCTCCTGGTGCTCAGTCTCCTTGTTTTGTATGGATTATCAGAGAGGGATGATTTTAATTAGGTAAACTGTGAGTTTGTGACTCTCAGTGTGTTAAAGTCACATTAAAATTTGTGATTGGGGTGTAGACAGGATAAAGTAGAACCAAAAATGAGACTACCTTTCATTCATTTGTCTGTCCATCCATCCATTCATCTGTCTTTTATTTGCCCACCCACTTATGCATTCAATCCTATGCAGGCATTGTATAAGTGTCCAGGCATTTCCCAGTTTCCTAGTGGTTTACATACAGTAAAGCCAACAGCGTTGCTAACATCAGCTGAATCTTTGGAACTCTTCCTAGCTGTTTTGTCTGTGCCTAGGAAATAAAGGAAGGCCAAGTGGACTGGAGGCCATTTCTGGTCTTGCTGTATAAAATCTAAACCTAATCTGATTGTTCTTAGTTTTCACAAAGGTGAGGAATGTTTTAAGTGCTTGTGTGGGTGTGCGCTCGTACGCTTCATACGTGTGTATTTTGTGTAAATACAAAGTAGCCCCAGAGAGTATCACTTAATTTGAACCATGAAGTGTTTTGAAATCAGTTAGCTTTCTGTGGGATGGACTGGTTGCATTGGCCCAGGTCAGTTGTTGGGGAACAGGACCTTTTCTCCCTACCGCACCCACTCAGTCCTTTCCCGGTTCCTCTCAGTATGCCCGGCATTGAAAAGCTCTCGCTGATTGCTGGCTTTGCCCACAGCAGAGTAAATGTCCACTTTTGGGGCTGAGGAAATCTCTGCTGTTTTGCTTCTTGCCATGGGAAACTCATAGCAATTTTCTTGGGCTGAAACATTCTAGAAGAGAATTTCTGTAAATTGACCCCATAGAGGAAGAGTTTAAATGCTTACATTTCCTTGAAAAGAATCTGGGTTAGCAAGAAAGCTCAGGAGGTAAAGACACTTGTCTCCAAGACAAGTTTGAGTTCAATCCTTGGAACTCACATAGTGGACTCCTGAAAGTGTCCCCTGACCTCCACACATACCCTGTGGCATGTGGGCTCTCTGATACACATACTCACATAATCAAAAACCGCCAATAGTTAAATTATTTTTACCTCAAGGACTATTCATTTGTGTGTTGGTGTTTTGTGATTGTGAACAGCACCACACAAACTCAGACCCTTGCCTGGTCCTCTGTCATCACCTAGCAACACTTACTCTGGCAAGAGAAAATGTCTAGGCCTTTGTAACATGGATTGAGTAACTCGAGAAAACGGGATAGAAAGCCGAGAAGGAAACCATCTTCTTTCCCAATTTTGAAGGGCCTGATTGATCATTCAGTCATTTAGCCAGGAATGGTGCTGAGCTGAACATTGAGTTTGTAGACATAAAGTAAGTCATGGCCCCTGCCTTCACAGAACTCAGAGTGTGGGGTGAGAACAGATGCATAAATCTAATATGCATAAAGTGTAATGTGGTTAGGTAAGTATAAAAATAGAATTGTAGCTGTACAGAGATAGGGATAAGGCTCAGTCAACAGAGTGCACCTAGCAAGCCGTGGGGTTTCCTCCCTAGTACCTCATAAACTGTTTATACCAGCTCATGCTTGAAATCCCAGAACTCAGGGAATGAAGGTCAAGGTTATCCTTGGCTACACAGAATAGCTAGCCTGGGTTATATGAGGCCTTGACCTGAAAAACCCAAAACAACAGCAACAACACACACACAAAAACCCAGAACCTGAACAAAAAGTAACACGACTATAATCGAAAACCAATATATGGGTTTGGGCATAAACGACTATATTGTCTTTACAAGGGTGTTTGTCTCTGCTATCTGTGGACCAAACAAGGACCAGCCACTGGACACAAGCCTGTAAGTCAGCGTATTCTTAGAGCAGAGGTTGCCAAAGGAACGGTGCTCTGTTTTGGTGTTTCTGTAGCTGATTGGAAGAGGCATAGCTTGAGCAAATCTGCCTACCCCGTGCACTTGGTGTGTGATAAGTGTGTCCAGTCACCCTCTCTCCCTGTCTCCCCAGCTCTCTGTGCCATTGTCGCCACCATCTGGTTTCCTGTATGTGCCCACCGCGAGATCACCATCGTGAGCTTTGGCTACTCGCTGTACGCGGGCTGGATCGGTGCTGTGATGTGCCTGGTGGGTGGTTGTGTCATCGTCTGCTGCTCCGGGGATGCGCAGTCATTTGGAGAAAACCGTTTCTATTACTCTTCTGGTTCCAGCTCGCCAACGCATGCCAAGAGTGCCCATGTCTAAGACGGCTGCTCCACTGCCCGCCGAGGTGCTGTAAATGCTGGGCCTGGGCCCTGGGTTTGCTCGCCACAGTGGGGAGAAGCCCACACCCCTGCCAGGCACTAAAGCCAAAGTTCTAGAAAGTATCCTGCCTGGCATTCTGCAGTCGTAACACCTCACCCACCTCTTGGTTGCCTTAAAAGAAAGCTCTCGCTCAGAAAATGCCCACTTAGTTTGCGCCTGGTGTTGCCGGCTGTTTGCTCTTTCCTCGGGCATTCCATAGTTGTTGATTAAAAAAATATTTTGTTTCTCTCTTAAATTCAAATGTCTTGGGAACATTGCTGGCCTGGGTGTGGATTGGGAGAGAAATAAAAGACGCTTTTCAAAGGGTTACCAACGACAATGGAAGCCTTAGAAACAGTGCTTTTCCCTCTTTTGGCTTAGTTTCAAGGTCACTTACATATAAGAGATAGAAACGGATAGACTTGGGAACACGGGTGGGAGGGTAACTCGGAGCTTTCCCTCCGTGGGAAAACTTCCCTTTTATAAGTTGAGGGGTTGGGTCTCTCTCTCTTTTTTTAGTTTGCTATTTTACATTTTTCTGTACGTACTTTTTCAAGATTGATCATTTTTTATAACCACGGATTTCCTGAAATTCTCAATTCACCAATATGAAGGAAATGAACCAAGCAGACGTTAATATGCAATAAATAATAGTACGAAGATTATAACTTTAACTGACCGCCCACGGTTTCCAGGTTTGTATGCTGTAGTTTTTAATTCTACGGTTGCGTATGCTTCAAATTAACACATTTAAGAACCTTTTCTCCTCTTCTATCTTTGTCTCCATTCTGTTAGCGATCTTGAAGCAGTATTGTTTAACATAAGTTGTACTGTTGAATTTGGCTTCATGGGTGTCAACACCAATGGTTTGTCAGTGTCTAAGACTCTGGACACTACAAGCTCGGTCCGGTGCATATGTTCAGGTAAAATCTGTGCAATAAAATAACAAACTGTCTCCAAAGCCGCTCTTTAGTCTTTTGTTGAATTCAGAGTATTGTCTGATTTAAAACAAACCTTCAACAAATTAATTTCTGATCACTGAGCAAAGAACAAACCATTAGGGGTTGAGGAACTGGCTCAGTGAATAAAGTGCTTAGTGCTTAAGCATGTGGATCTGAGTTCAAGTCTCACCAGCTCAGAAATTGGTAATCCCAGTGCATTCATATTCTCTCTCTCTCTCTCTCTCTCTCTCTCTCTCTCTCTCTCTCTCTGTATCTGTGTGTGTGTTGTGTGTAGTCTTGAAGTTCCCTGGGGAGTCTAGACAGGTAGAAAATTCCAGGTTCAGTGAGAGACCTTGTTTCAAAAAAAAAAAAAAAGATAATGAACCCAACATGAGGGTTCACATGTTTAATCCCATAACTTGGGAGAAAGAGTCAGGGGGATCTCATGAGCCCTGCTTGGTCTGTAAAGTGAGTTTTAGGACAGCCAGGGCTACATAGAGAGACCCTGTCTCAAAACCAAAATGAAACAAAACAAACAACAAAAAATATAAGAGTAGCTGGCAAGCTGGGTGGTGGTGGCACACGCCTTTAATCCCAGCACTTGGGAGGCAGAGGCAGGCGGATTTCTGAGTTTGAGGCCAGTGTGGTCTACAGAGTGAGTTCCAGGACAGCCAGGGCCACACAGAGAAACCCTGTCTCGAAAAACCAAAAAAAAAAAAAAAAAAAAGTAGTTGGCAAAGATGTCTGACTTTAACCTCTGGCTCACCCTCTCCCCCAAGCCTCCCCCTCCAGAGACACACACACAGACTGACAGACACATGCAGACAGACAGGCACACACACACACACACACACACCCTGGTCCCCCACACACAGAGCGAGGGGGGTGGAGGACACATGACTTTGGATTGTTCTAACTGGCTAAAAGGTTATATTTTATTCACTGGATCATGATGATGTGGCCTAGTTGTTCTCTAGATTCCTTAAATGTGACTTTATTGCACCTGTGTCACGGGCAAATGTGCAGCCATGAGAGCAGTTACAAGCACAATACGTCCCAGTACTGCCCTGAACACTTGATGAAAAGAGTGTCTAAGTCAGAAGGGAGGTGTGTACAGATTCATTTTATTGTGTCTTAGCTGTAATACTTTGATGTGTTTTGTTCAAATGCACACAAGACAGTTTGGATAAAGACATATTAAGGTTTTATTTTCTGTTTCAGAAACTCTGTCAGGTTCTCAGCTTTGTTCTAAGAGACAGGGTTACTGTTTTGACCTTACTCCTACCCAGGTATTCTGGCTTGCGAGATGGGTCAGTGGATAAAGTGCTTGCCATGCAAGCCTGGAGAGCTAGATTCCAAGCTCCAGAACCCATGTAAAAGCTAGAGACAGCAGTACACCCATACTAGGAGACTGAAGGTAGAAATAGGACAATTACCAGAAGCTTGGGGAGCAGCTAGCATCGGTAACAAGAGACATCCAGTCTCAAAAAGCAAGACTGGAAGAGAGGAGGGGCTTCCAGGGGTGCTCTCTTACCTCTACAAGTGTACCATTGCACATGTGCTCCCTACACACACACACACACACACACACACAGAGAGAGAGAGAAAGAGAGAAAGAGAGAAAGAGAGAGAGAGAGAGAGGGAGAGAGAAAGAGGTTAAAAGCACTAATTTCATTATCTAGTATCATGTATACCTAAGATTGACATATACTCTCTTTGAAAATGCCTATGCCAAAATACCATGTAGAAACAATTTCTAAGTTACTTATGCAGAAAGCCCACCTTCATGTTATTAAAACTGATTTGTTATGAGATGAAACCTCACGTCTGTCCTTGGTGATGTTACCTAAGGAACTGAGGACCTCATCTTAGAGGTAGGTCGTGCCTGAGTGTTAGGTTAGGGCTCACTGTCAGTTTGACGTAGGAGGCCAGATGCTCTTTGAGAATGCCACCATCCAACAGGAAGCTGCAAACTGTGTCTGAACCTTGAAAACTTCTGGTAGCCACAAATAAGAAAAAGCTAAAATAAATAAGTGAAATACATTTTAATATATTTAATTGACTGTAGTCTGTCCAAAAACTTCTCATTTCAGTATACATACAGCCATCAGCTTTCCTATGATGCCTCCTTGGTATGAGGACTTGGGGCTGGTATGTGTTTTACCTCCAGCCTATCTCAGTTTGGGTCAGCCATATTGCAAAGGCTGAGTAGCTGCAGGCTAGAGGCCGCTGGGTTGATTAGCCCAGCTGCAAAATACTAGGTTCTGTCTCTGTCATCCTAAGAGGAATTCAATTAATTTTATCTGCTTTCATTAGAGTTCCATTAGCCCGGGGCCGATACACTTTTTTGAGCAGTTGTTGTAAATCTTCATTCATATGGAGACAGTGATCCCTCCTCCTGTCCCCCAAGCACAGCCCAAAGAATATACTGCCAATGTATGCTGTCTACCTAAACTGCCAGGAGCAGGGAGTCTGTGCTCTGGAGAGCTGGTTCTGTCAGAAATTTCCCATCTGTAATCCTCCCACAGTCCCTGCTTTTTGGATGAGAAAAGTGAGTGGAGAGTTTATGTGGCTTGTGAGGGTCAGGTGGCCACTGTTCCGAATTGGATGGGATTTAAGCCTACACCTAAAGAGCTCACTGTGACTCTAGGGTGTCAGGCACTCACTTCCTCTCCCCTCACTCAGTAGATCTGCGTCAGAGCCAAGTGTATGGATGCTTGTGTGTACCTCAGCCTCGCTGCTGGGGTGGCCTCCATTAACACACTTTGAGAGACAGTGAGTTGAAAACAGTTCTCTCACATTTTTCTGGAGTGCAGAAATCCTGCCCTTTGTCCCATCTTTGATAGTCATCGGAGGCCGGATGATTTTCAGAGTGAGACTATCAGTTCTCTTTCCCCTCTGTTCTGAACAGAGCCTGGAGGGATCTTTGTATTGAAAATGGACCGGATCTGTTCATGCTTTCCAAGAACTCGGTAGGAACCAAGTCAAAACAGAGAATGTTTCCAGGGAAGTGTTGGATTTGGAGATGCTGGGGACAAGACTGGGACAAAGGGAGAAGCCTGTGAGCTTGGAGAATGCACGTTACACACTTGTGCTGGGTTGGTGGTGTGGTGTAACAATAGAACAAGGTCCGGCTCTGTCCTGGCCTGCCTCTTTTCTTGTTTTAGTTAGAACGAATCTGCTTGCCAGTGTTTCTCTATACAATGTACACAATGAGATGTAGCATCTTAAATGTTTGGCAGGACATTCATGCTCATGACATCACATGCTGGGAGGACAGGGAGGCCACTGTGGGACCGGCCCCAGGGAGAGGCAGCATCAGGACAGCCTTTGAGATGGCCCCACAAAAGAGTGTGTGACAGCCAGATGTGCGGCTTCATGGAGACTGAAGCGGGATTGTGGGAAGAACGTTGGCACATGCTGCTCGTGGCTTGAATAGCAGCTCTTGAGGAATCTATGTCTCTTTAGCTCGTGTATACCCAGAGCTCAGGCACCGTGGCCGTGTCTGGAAGGGTGAGTGGAGACAGGGGGACTAGTCACTGCTTTGTGCCCCTCTGTAGAAATGAAAAATGTGGGAAGTTGAAGTCATTCCTGGAGGACTGTGGAGGACACGAATCACATATGGGATAGCGTCAGAAGAGTGGTGACACCCAACTGTCTCGGCCAGGGATTTTTTTTTTTTAAATTAAAAGGATTTTGTCTCTTTCTTAAGCTGAGTTATTTGTAGTTCTGCTGCAAGTCTTGTTAAAGTGAAGATTCTGATCAATCCATGTGGTCAGGCCTGAGTTCTGCATTAATTAAAAAATATAGGATGGAAATTCTTGTTTTTCATTGATTTACATGTGTGTGGTTACACACATGCCACACTGCGCATGTAGAAAGAAGTCAGACAAAAGAGGACCAGTTCTCTCCTTCCACCATGTTGGTCCCAGGGATTTAACTCAGGTTGCTGGACCTGGCAGCAAGCACCCTTACCCATTGAGCCATACTGCCAGCCCAGATTTTGAATTTCTAACAGGCTTTCAGAATGTGCTGGTGCTGCTGGCTCATTTTGGCACCTGGGGCGACCATCCTCTGGAGGCTGCAATAGGAAGAACACAGGACATCTTAATGCATGCACACAGTGTACAGGCCAGCCTTGTGCATGCACATAATGAGTGTGTCTCTTTTGCACAAATTACTGGGGATCATTCTGTGTCTTTCTGGATAATTCTACAGCTTCATTGGCTGGTAATTGTAATGTGGAATCACTCACTTGATTTCAGGCCCTTTGTTCCTCATCAAAACGTTAAGTAGCCTGTAGGCCATCGCATGAAAGCTGGCTATTTAAATTCTAGGAGCTTTGTGTGGTGGTACACAAGTAACTTGGTAACAGTGGTGCCATATTTATACCAAACACTACAAATGAAGCATTTCTTCTCGTTGGCTCCTGTTTTCTGGGTAGTCATCAGACACTGGCCCACTAGAGCCCATCTCTGGGAGAACCATAGGTTAAGCCAATGACATGTATCACACTTTCATTGTGGAAGATGTAATCCTCATTTTTTTTTTAGTATAAAGGAAGGTATGGAGAACAAGGATAATGTGGGGAAACTGAGGAAAAGGAGAGGAGCTGGTTGTCAGATTGCAATTGTGTCTTGGTCCCATGTGGAGTGAAGGCCTTAGTACGTTCTCACCTTTTCTACAAGCCTGCATTTTAGTTTTGGAGTACAGGTGGAAAAACTCAAACACCGGGGTCAGCGGGTGGGTGCCTAAGCCACGCGGAGGGCCTTTGAACACATTTACTGTATTTTCTGGTCTCCTTAACTTGGTTCCTGAGGGTCTGGTTTTCTGCCTCATTACAAGAGGAATAAGTCTGGTAACAGCAACTAGAAGAGTGTTCTTTGCCAGGCACTGTGAGTCTCTTACAGATCACTAACACCGTGATCTTCATAACTTACAAATCAGGACTCATGACTGTATCCCTCTTTACAGATGACAGGGTTAGAACAGGGACGATGGCTTTCTGAGTGTCACAGCCGCTGAGTAACACCTGTTCATAATAGAAAGTATGAGCCCTGGAGAAGGCAACCTCTCCCAAAACCAAAAACCCACCACCAACAAAAGAACCCCCCAAAACCAAAAAACCACCACCAACAAAAGACTCCTCCCCCCAAAAAACCAAAAAACCACCACCAACAAAAGACCCCCCAAAAAACCCCAAAACCCACCACCAACAAAAGAACCCCCAGAAAACCCAAAAATCCACCACCAACAAAAGAACTCCAAAAAACCAAAAAACCACCACCAACAAAAGAATTGCCCCCCCAAACCCAAAGGCAGCCAGTCTCTCCTCATTAGAGTCATTTTCTTCCCTGTATTTTAAAATAAAAGCCCACATTTTCTACATGTAGCTTTGTATGTTACTAAAAAGAGAAACTTCCTCATACCTTTATGTAGTTTTCTGTAGTAGTGTTTAAATTCCTGCACAATCTTTCAGTGTCTGAGTGTATCCTAGTGAATTCTCAGGGATATTTCTGCCAATCTGGCCCCTTCTGAGTTTCTTTTGAGAGGAAAACCTTTGCTTATCTACATGATGAACACCTTAGGAGTTCTTGGGAAGTAATTCCTGGTCCCAAATATCTTTTATTTGTAGAGAGATGATGCGTAGCTTCTCCTAGTGCTTATGGTAGAAGGTAGCATTTCAATTTAGGAAGCTACTCTTTTAAAATTAATTACAATTTTTTTTCAGTTTCAATGGCATGGGATTATAGATAAAAATATTTGGAATAAGTAGTTGGTAGGAAAAAACTTTTAAAAATATTCACAACAAGAGGAAAGGTTTGCCAAGGAGAGATGAGGACCCAGAGTTTTCTTGAGGTCATCTCAGTACGCCTTGCTCCTCAGAGAAAGGAGCCTGCTTATATTCCAGAGACTCTGCATGGGGGTACACCAATACCTTTATACCCACAGTCCCAGGTTTGTGTGAGGACTCTGGGTCTTGCCAGATAAACTACTTCTTTTATTACTATGCATAACCCATGAGACAATTGAAACTTGCAGAGGACCAAGTTTGGATTTCCATCTCTTTCCTCCATAGAGCGGCTTACAACCATCTGTGACTTCAATTTCAGGGGACCAAATTCACTCTTTTGGCCTCTGTGGGCACCAGGCATACACATGATACAAACACTCATATGCATCAAACAAAAATAAATAAAATTTGAGAAAAAACCAAACCAAACCAAACCAAACCAAACCAAACCAAACCAAACCAA
>NW_021604564.1:13929972-13934396 GCF_004785775.1 Grammomys surdaster | reverse complement strand
AACCAAACCAAACCAAACCAAACCAAACCAAACCAAACCAAACCAAAAAAGAATTGGTGTTTTTACCAGGGAAAGGGGATGGTGATATTAAGAAGATCCAGATAACATGTGTCCACGATGCTTCCCAATACCCGATGGTTTACTTTACGCTCTCAACTTCTTGTACACTTCCCCACCCCCAGCTGTTGTAGACCCATGACCTCACCAAGAGAATAAAACACTAAACAAAGGACACTCTGTGGCACTGTATCCTGAAGAATTAATTGTGACAAACCCTTCCTCTAAAGCCATTTGCATTTTCCGTAAATCTACAAAGCTTACATTAATTAAAACATCTCCCCCATTCTGCCTTCTGCACAGAAAGAATGAATTCTGAAGAAGCAGGGTGCGGTGCCAGCTACCAGTCTGCAGCCGGGTTTTGTTTTTGATATTATCTTTCTGACATAGGGCTTTGAAATCTGCTTACTTCACAAACTCTTAAAAGTTTGGTCATTTAAATTGGTTTTTTGAGCATCTGCTAAATTATATTTGTGTGTGTGTGTGTGTGTGTGTGTGTGTGTGCATGCTTGTGTATCTACCTATGTGAGGATGCATGCATGTTGTCCTGGATAGTTTGATGTTAACTTGACCCAAACTAGAGTTATTTGAGAGGAGGTAGCCTCAGTTGAGAAAATGCCTCCATAAGATCTGGGTGTAAGGCATTTTCTTAGTGGTTGATGGGGAAGAGCCAGCCTATTGTGGGCAGGGCCATCCTTGGGCTGATGGTCCTGGGTGCTATAAGAAGCAGGCTGAGAAAAGCATGAAGGACAAGCCAGTAAACAGCATCCCTCCATGGCCTCTGAAGCAGCTCCTGCCTCCTGCTTCCTGCCTGTAGGCATAAAATTTTTGCAACCTACTTTTAATAAGGTTCAACCTCTCCTCTAGCCCACCACCCAGCAGAGGTAGTGGAAGAGAAAATTAGGATATGGGGAAAACAGACCTATTCAGCAACAGTTCTTTGGGGGAGCTCTATCTTCTTGGACAGCAGTTTAGTCCCGTAGCAAACACCAAATATTACTTGGCAGCTGCAGACCAGTTCTCCAGGCTGGCAGACACCAGGCATGAACCTGCTGCTAGAGTTCAGTCCTTTCAGCAACCAGACACCAACCAGGCAGCTGTAGTTCAATCCTGAAGAAATTGCCATGCTCACCAAC
Organism: Grammomys surdaster; assembly: GCF_004785775.1. Classification (NCBI taxonomy): domain Eukaryota; kingdom Metazoa; phylum Chordata; class Mammalia; order Rodentia; family Muridae; genus Grammomys; species Grammomys surdaster. Next base: position 13,933,203 of record NW_021604564.1, on the reverse strand, counting down.
TGGTCTAAGGTGAGGGTGTGGAAGCAGCAAGCTGCTGCAGGAACCTCACAGGCAGTTCTTGGGAGAGTTTCTTTCAATGGCAGCATTACCACAAGTTGAGCTCAACAACTCTATGTTAGGCAAACCAATACATGGGTGTCATTAGGGAAAATAACGAGATGGAGCAAACCAAACCAACGCTCAGTGCTCGACTCCCACTGTCTGTGGGGTCCTTTCACAGCAAACCAAACCAACGCTCAGTGCTCGACTCCCACTGTCCGTGGGGTCCTTTCACGTGTTTGCTATATCCAAACATCCTTTCACCCGTGTCTGCTTCAGGAAAACAACCTTTCAAGTGTTTGCTATATTAAGACATATTTTCACCTGTGTGTCCCAGCAAACCATCATTTGACATAACTAACTTTCCAAAGAACTAGAAGTTTCTAGTTCACCTGCCCTGCTTTAGTTCCTGTCCTGACTTCTTCAGTGACGTTCTACGACATGAAAGTATAGCTGAATAAACCCTTTCCTCTCCAACTTGCTTTTGGCTATGATGTTTCACCACTGCAGTAGTAACCCAAAGTAGGACATGTGTAGAGGCCAAAAGACAGTGTGGGTGTCACTGCCCAGGTACTGCACATCCTTTTCTTTTTTTAAGACTGGCTCTGTCATTGGTCTGGAACTCGCTAAGTGGGCTGACAGACTGGGCCACAAGGATCTCCTGTCTCTGTTTCCTTAGCACTGTAATTACAAATGGACCTCTAATTAATTAATTAACTAATTAACTAATTAATTTATTGTGTCTGTCTTGGTGACTTGGAACTTACAATATAAACCAGGTTTGCCTCAAATTCACAGAGATCTTCACACTGCCTCCCAGATGCTAGGATTAAAGGTGTGCATCTCCACAGTGCCTGGCTGTACTCCACTAAAAATTATTAATTATTGTGGTGTGTGCATTCATGTGTTTGAGTGTGCCACATTTGGGGGTTGGTTTTCTCCTTCTGTCTTTATGTGAGTTCCAGAGGTTGAGCCCAGTTTCCCAAGCTTTGGTGACGAACACCTTTGCTCACCGAACCATTTTGCTTGCCCCAAATTTAGCTTTTTCACTTTTGCTTGTTTAATTGAATTTATCGACTTATTTTTATGCATGATGCATGTATGTCTGTGCACCGTGAGAACCGCCCTGTGGGTGCTGGGAATCAAACCCTGGTCCTCTGGAAGACCAGCGGTACTCAAACCACGGTCCTGGAAGACCAGGGGTAATCTTAACAGCCGAGCCATCCCTCCAGTTTCCATTGCTTAAAGAAGAGGAACATTTTTTACCTTTTCCTTGATAATTTGATGTATGTAAACACATATCTTGGTCGTATTCACCTGCTGCTCTCCCCTCGTGCCCGCCCAGACACACGCAGCACGCCCCACCCCTCCCTGCTTCGTCTCCTCTCCTTTCCTTTTTTAACAGATTGAGTCCACTGGGTGCTGCGTGCTGGGTGCTGACTGGTGGTGCTGGCTTAATCTCGTGCAGGTGCACAGGGGCAGTGAGTTCACGCATGTGACGGCTGTGTCATATCAGGAAGACAGTATTTCCACAGTTCTTCCCCAGGCTGGGGCTCTTGCAGTCTTTCTGCCCTCTCTTCTGGGATATTCTCAGGGCTTTGGGGGAAAGGGTTGATATCGCTATCCTGTTTAGGGACAGGAGACAGGGGTTTCAGGGATTAAACTCAGATCCCTGCAAGGCAAGCGTGTCATCACCTGGCCTACGTCTCCAGCCCTCCTATATACTGTTCCTTTACCATTGGTGAGCACATTTCACAGGACTGTGAGATATAAGGAAACACAAAGACAGCCTCTGCCCTCAGAATAACTCAGCGAGTTAGACTGTAGGCAGTTCAGTGCCTGCCGGTTTCATCTTGGATCTACACTGGGGAGTCACACTGGGTAGAAAGGGAGAATGGAGAGTCAGTGTTGGTCGCTCCCGGGGCAGACTACAGACAAACTATGTGATACATGGCGTAGAACTCACACTGACTTTAGCTTTCCCGCCTCGCACATTCATTACAAGTGTGGAGAATCAGGCAGGTCCTAAGTTTTCTGAAGTCTGCCGGTTTAATCACACAGTGAGGTCGAGGCAGAGAACCGCCTTCTTAAAGCTTCCTCGGGCTTTCCTGCTGAGATCTGTCTAGGAGCATGGAGTTTCTATTTAGGGCTGCAAGTTAGCTGAAGGCATCAATCTTTAGTTTATCAAGGTGGTTTAGAAATGCACCATGCCGGGGTCAGAGCTTAGCTTCTATTGCAGCTGTGTAGGGAAAATACACCTGGCTTAGCTGGCACTCTCAGGTACGTACTGGGCAGCCAGGCAGGGAGGCAGTGTAAAGCAGAAGCTTGGAGCAACAGTCGCCTTCCTGGGGATTGTGGCTGGGATAAAGATGCTGATCCAAAGGGAGATAGGAAGAAAAGTGTAGCCTTGCATAATTGCTTTAAAAGCCACCCAATAAACAGACATTAATAGACACCAATCTAGGCATTGATTGTTTGGCAATAAAGGCAAATATACCATGGATAAAACATTACTGAAATCCATCTACCAGGCACAAGTCTTGTGATCTAGCCTGGGCCTGGTGTGAAAGTGCTCCTCAGAGATCCTAGCTCCTTCTAGATCACCACTTCATGGGTCCCAGGAGGCGGTTCTCAGTAAAGGTGACTACATCCACATGGCAGGTGGAGGGACCAGAGGACAGGAGCAAAGGTCTATGCCTGATCTCTCTGGGGGGATTCTTGATGTTACCACAGGAGTGGTGGTGGTGGTGGTGGTGTGTGTGTGTGCAGGTGTGAGGGTGTGTGTGTGCAGGTGTGAGGATGTGTGTGTGTAGGTGTGAGGATGTGTGTGTGCATGTGTGAGGATGTTTGTGTAGGTGTGAGAGTGTGTATGCAGGTGTGAGGATGTGTGTATGCAGGTGTGAGAATGTGTATGCAGGTGTGAGGATGTGTGTGTGCATGTGTGAGGATGTTTGTGTAGGTGTGAGAATGTGTATGCAGGTATGAGGATGTGTGTGTGCAGGTGTGAGAATGTGTATGCAGGTATGAAGATGTGTGTGTGCAGGTGTGAGGATGTGTGTGTGTAGGTGTGAGGATGTGTGTGCAGGTGTGCGGATGTGTGTGTAGGTGTGAGGGTGTGTGTGTGCAGGTGTGAGGATGTGTGTGCAGGTGTGAGGATGTGTGTGTACAGGTATGAGGGTGTGTGTGTGCAGG
>NW_021604564.1:13878191-13929872 GCF_004785775.1 Grammomys surdaster | reverse complement strand
TGTGTGTGCAGGTGTGAGGATGTGTGTGTGCAGGTGTGAGGGTATGTGTGTGCAGGTGTGAGGATGTGTGTGCAGGTGTGAGGATGTGTGTGTGCAGGTGTGAGGATGTGTGTGTGCAGGTGTGAGGATGTGTGTGCAGGTGTGAGGATGTGTGTGTACAGGTGTGAGGATGTGTGTGCAGGTGTGCGGATGTGTGTGTAGGTGTGAGGGTGTGTGTGTGCAGGTGTGAGGCTGTGTGTGCAGGTGTGAGGATGTGTGTGTACAGGTATGAGGGTGTGTGTGTGCAGGTGTGAGGGTGTGTATGCAGGTGTGAGGATGTGTGTGCAGGTGTGAGGATGTGTGTGTGCAGGTGTGAGGGTGTGTGTGCAGGTGTGAGAGAGCGTGTGTGTGTAGGTGTAAGGATGTGTGTGTGCAGGTGTGAGGATGTGTGTGTGCAGGCGTGAGGATGTGCGTGTCTAAATAGAGGCCAGAGGACAATCTTGGCTGTCACTTCTTAGGTGCCATCCACCGTGTGTTTCTTTTCAGATAGAGCCTCACAGTGGCCTGGAGCTTGCTTGAGTAGGCGAGGCTGGTGAGACTGGCGAGGCTGGCGAGGCTGGCGAGGCACTGAGCCCCAGGGATCTGCCAGTCTGCTTCTCCAGCACTGGGATTATAAGTGTATACCCCACAGCTGGCCTTCTCATGTGGCTTCTGGGTGTTGAACTCAGGTCCTTATGCTGCTACAAGGTGAGACTGTCCTGTCAACTATCTTCTCGACCCCCACAGGACTTCTCTTGAGTTAAGTTACACACCACACAGAGCTGCAAAGGAGGCTGAGGAAATAGCTGCTGTCTATCAAGGCTCATTTTATAGCTTGAGATGCTCGGTGTGAAACAGAAATGTAGAACACCTTTTACTTCCTCATTAAAGGCGTGAACACATAAAGCTTTTAAAATGGTCTCTCTCTTACTGGGTTCTTACTATTTGATGTTATTCTCAGTAAAGACAAATAAATACTATGATGAATTTTGCTAGATGACTTTTCTAGAGTACAATACCAATTTCTAAGAAATATTTATTATTACTTTTATTTGTGGCATCTGTGTTCTACGTATATGTATTTAATCTGTGCAGGAACCTGAGGAAACCAGAAGAGAACATTGGACTCCTGGAAGAGGAGTAACTGGTGGCGGTAAGATGTCAACGTGTTTTCTGGGAACCGCACTTGAGCCCACTGCAAAAGCAGCAAGTCCTCCTAAGCACTGAGCCAGATCTCCAGCTACAACACAAGTGTTAAATACAAGAAAAGGAGCATTCGACACTCACCCCAAACAGAGAAACACGATGATGGACTTAGCAACTTGTACATGCATTTATATTTTGTTTTTTAATGGAACAATGAAAATATCCCACCAACAACTCAAACTCCTTTTGAGAAAAGGTCCCATGCAGTCCAGGCTGGCCTCAAACTTACTTTGTAGCCAGTCTTCTTTGCTCCAACCTCTCAAGTTCTGGACTTATAGGCAAAGGCCACCATACTAGGTTTCTATCTCAATTAAAAAGACATTAGGGTTGGAGAGATGGCTCAGTAACTGGTTAAGACTGGTCTTGCAGAAGACTGGAATTTGGTTCCTAGCACCCACATCTGGTGGCTCACAACTGCCAGGAATACCAACTTCAGAGGATTCTTCCACCCTCTTTTGGCTTCCTCAGGCATGCGCGTGCACACACACACACACACACACACACACACACACACACACTTTCTTCCTGCTGAGTCAGGAAGAACCGGTCTGCAAAGAAACTGGGGTGCCCTTCTTTCTCGTTCTCCCTGTATCATCACTTTCATTATAAAGTCATTGACTAATTCAGTAAACTGACAGAAGCAAAGCTACATTTGCATTTCTCAGAACTCTGTTGCCTTCACTCTTTCTTGAAAGGAGTTCTGGTTTCAGTGGTAAGTGTGTTTCCTCCCAACCACCACACACTGTGTGTGTCTACTCAGTCATAGACAACATATACTTAGCACTGAACCTGCTGAACTCCTACCCACAGGGATCACCTGTGTTCTGTGCTCATGGGGCATTGGGAATGACTGGTTCCTGCAAGCAGGGTGGAGAGAAGCTGTGTGAATTTTGAGCACTCTGTCTGCTCCCCAGCATATGCCCCTGGCCTATAGACTTTGATGAAGTTATCAGTGGTTTGCAGATGTTGAGGGCAAAGTTTTAAGTTAAAGGCAGGCTCCTGTCTCTGGGATGCTGAGATTGGTACGACGTTTCTCTCTGAAGCCGGCCCTAGTCTTTTAACTAGCTGGCTGGATGCCCAAGTTAATTTTGATTAAGGCTATAAAAAAGAAGAAAATAGATTTTGAGGGAAACTTGCCCCCAAGTCACAACTTGAAACAGTTCCTGGGGGAATGTGCCCTCTGAAGAACTAGGAGGGCATCAGGGAGCTGCAGAAGGGAGCTAGCATCACAGACTCAGTAAGACCCTGTGTGCCCATGCTCAGGCTGGTTCCTACCCTGCTGTGGTGTATTGCAATGAAACAGAATCACGGTTAGCCAAATGAAAGCAAGAACGAAAGGGATGAAGATCTTTACCATAGGACAGAAGCAGGAACAGTTCTATTTAAAATAACGGCATGGAATAAACTACCCAGAGATTTGCTCATTTAATTATTTTCTTAGTACTTAATCACACAAGTGAGGTAAGTGCTCTACACTTTCCCACTGAGCTACAACCCTAGGAAACTCCTATTATATTTTGTTTTTATAGGGTCTCATGTATCTCAGGGTGGACATGAACTCAATACATAGTGAAGGATGACCTGGAGCTCCTGAACTTCCTTCTTCTACCTCCTGAGTGCTAGGATTACAACTGTGTGCCTTTGTGCCTGGGTTATGCCTGAGTTAGGTGGTGCTGGGATGGACCCTGGCTTCATGCGTACTAGGCAAGTACTCACTCAGTTCTCACAAGTCCCACACACTGGTGTATATTAATGCATCTGTTTTTCTGACAGGTGAAGTAAATTTCTTAAGGCTTCATAGTGAGGAATGCGTGCCATGCAGCCCTTCCTCCGTACAGCCTGATGTAACAACCACTGTGCTAGTGTTAACTGAGAATTTTCCCTAGGGCAGCTCATGTTGGAAAAGCCATTTGCTGAAAGCACAGGTTCATGTTTAGTGTTAGGTCCTTTGACATAAATTCACCTCATTAAAAATGTTACTTTTAGCCTGGTAGTGCTGGTACTCACCTTTAATCCCAGCATTTGAGAAGCAGAGGCAGGTGGATCTCTGTGAGTTTGAGGCCAGCCTGCTCTACAGAGAGAGTTCTAGGACATCAGGGCTATTCAGAGGAAACCCTGCTTTGAAAAAAAACAAAAACAAACAAAAAATTAATTTGAGGTACAGGTCTGATTTCTGAGTCTCTTTGTCTTCCCAATTGACATTCTTAGATGAGAACCCTTTATCTGTCATCAACTGGAAATAAGGAGGGGGCACCTTCTTCACAGACTAAGGGCAATAGAAGAGAGGGAATATACACATCTCTCTACCGGTCTACACATGGGCTCTCGAGAAGGAGTGGATGTTAGCTAGCCAAGGGGGCAGACTCAGATGTCGGTGTTGAAGACCTAACTAATGAAGAGATCATGGTTTTTATTATAGCTGTGGAGTCATGTGGGGATCTCCTGTACTGGAAGTGCCTCTGCTGACTCAGCACGTTAAGTTAACGTTAAGTTAACGGACAGTGCTTAGGTTTGATCCGTGAGCAAAATGTTAAAAAGTAAGTGAGCACATATACTTGTGAGTGTCCATCTGAGGTGTGTGCGTGTGTGTGTGTGTGTGTGTGTGTGTGTGTGTGTGTGTATTCGGTGTGGTGCCTGTGTGTAAGTGTGCTATGCGGACTCGCGGACCAGAAGAAGACATCTGGTGTCTTCTATTATTTTTTTGCCACGCTGCCTTGAGATAGGACCTCTCACTGAGCGAGAATCTCACCAGGAAGACTAAGCTGTCTGGCTGATGAGTCCTCAGATCCACCGTCGCTGCCCCCACCACCACAGCACTGCAGCTGTAGGCATGCATAGTCATGCTGGGCTTTTTATGAGTATGCTAGAGGCTGGAAATTAGGTCCTCATGTTTGCTAGTAATCTGTTTTACCACCAAACCTCCTTCTCGCCACTCTTTTTTTCTTTCGTTTTAAAAATTTCTTTAATTTTTTTTTAGTAAAAACAAGCTATGTAGCTGGAAAACCTTGAACATATTAATCATCCAATAAGGCTCCATAAGAGCAGAGTTATGATTTTTAGTCTTTAGAGTTAACAAGCTTGCTCTTGGAACTTAAGAGGAGACACTAGGTCAGAAGGCCCTCCCAAGCACTTCCCAATCCCGGAAGAGTCTTAGAAGGGCCCTAGGACCTCTTTTTGCTGTTTTAAATAGGCTTTGTGGTGGCAAAGATGAAGATCCAGGGATCTGATTTCTTAGCACTGTACTGTCCTTCCTAGGCGAGGAGAGAGCTGCGTACCAAGACCCAGGAGGTTATCAAAGAGCTCCCATGCCTGTAGGGTTGGAAATCACCTTCTGCTGTGAAAAGAACAAAAGAATCTCTGGCTGTGTCAGACTGGGTGACTGCTGCGCTCAGGGTGGGGCAGACAATGGACTAAGTTCGCTCAAGACCTCCCCCAACCAAATCCAAAGCTGCCGTCCTAGCTGGCTAGAGGTTATCCTCCACGGCTTTCTCTGACCCCCCTCGAAGCCTGAAATGTTCCAGCTACTCTGTCGCTTGGAGTTAACAAGGGCCATATGTTTACCACCCGTGGTGAGAGTAGTTTTCCCTTTCATTGGTCCTCAAATTGCGTCATGCAGGCTGCTCGCTTTACCCCATCGATCGTTCATTTGGCTGCCTCCTCTCCGTAGGTCTTTAGTACTGGAAAAAACCGTTCATGGGCGAGAGAATCTCGCTGAAGCAGCCCAGTTAACTGTTTTGCCGGCTTCCTGAGCAGGGTGGTGAGCGAAGTCAATTCGAACCCATCCATCTTCTAATCTGTTAAGTGGAAACAAAAGCATTGTAGAATCCGCCAGAAGAAAACGAAACACGTTTCATTCTCATTTTCAAAACACCAAACTGCTACAGGATGATAAACGAGGAAAATGCCTCTAATTTCTTCTTGTGTTCTCTCTCCATAGCTGGCTGGGCATTTTCTGGCACCAGAGACTATTGTCACATCCATGAGTTCAAATAAGTGTGTTCTTAGGAAAGATACTAAACGCGCTTTTATCTGGTAAAGTGAATTAGTTTAATAATCAGGGTTTGACTAAAAGACACATCGGATGTGTTTTCAAGATGTACACACACACACACACACACACACACACTTCCGTGCTTTCTTACACACACACACTTCCGTGCTTTTTTACACACACACTACACACACACACACACACACACACACACACACACACACACACGCAGATTAGGGATGGCATGGTGGCAGGAGCCCCTAGCAGCTGGCCACATTGTGTTCATAGTTAGCCAACAGAGAGGGATACATGCTGGTGTTCACCTGGCTTCCCTTCCCTCCTTTATTGAGCCGGAGACCCAGCTCGGGTATCACCTACATTAAGGGCAGGCCTTCCCATCCTGTTTCAGTTGGTCTAAAACCCCTCCCAGACACCGTGATTTTAAAATCAGCTGACAACGAACATTAACCATTTTCCCTTTCCTAGTTTTGTGCCTTTCCGTATAGAACTCATGGTATGTTAAAAACCTATGCTAATAAACCTTACCAGATTTTCATTATGTGAAAGGTTATTTTTTTTTTGTTGTCTATCCCTTCTATCTAGAGACGTATGCATATGTTTAGTGTTTTTAGACGTATAATTATACTGTATAATTATACATAAATCTGTTACGCATACTATAAGGTGACCATAAAATATTGGAATAAGGAAAAACAAAGCAACACTTAAATTTTATTTCATGTTATTTATTAATGACACAAACTCTTTATATATGATGATATTGTAGTGAGACAATGATTCTGACCTTATAGTCTCTGAGGACTAGCTTCCATAGTACCAGAAGATGTTCTGCATCTTAATCACTAGCCCTACCCAGCTGCGATGCTGTGAGCTCAGCAATGGCGATCATGGTAAGACAGCCGCAAAGGAGCAATAGTGGCATTTATATCTTGGCAGCAACCAAGTTTAACTGAACGTAAGGACCACTTAACAGGGAAGAAATTATGTCTGCTACTAGAAGCCTAGGCAATTACTCATTGCTGGTTAGACCATGGAACTTAGAAGAAAACTTGTTATTGGCATTTTCCCAAGCCAGTATTTTTGAACTCTTTCCATCATTTAATATTTACATTAAAAATTCAATATCATTAGTGTTAGTTTTTTCCTGCCTCTTCTTTACCTCTTTAAAAATAAGGACTTATTTTTAATTGTGTGTGTGTGTGTGTGTGTGTGTGTGTGAGTGCAGGAGACCAAGGAGGTCAGAGATGTCATATTTCCAAGGCAGTTGTCAGCTATCTAATGTGGGCGCCTGGAACAGAATTCCAGTCTTCTGTAAGAACAGTATATGTTCTGAATTGTTGAGTAATCTCTCCCTTTCTTCCTTCCTTCCTTCCTTCCTTCCTTCCTTCCTTCCTTCCTTCCTTCCTCCTTCCTTCCCTCCCTCCCTTCCCTCCCTCCCTCCCTCCCTCCCTCCCTCCCTCCCTTCTTTTCTCCCTTCTTTCCTTCCTTCCTTCTTTTCTGTTTTCTTTTTTGGTGCTGGGGGTTGAGGTAAGAGCCTCATACGCTGGGAGTGTGCCCTGGGTCACTGAACTACACCCTCAGTCCAGTAATGGCTTCTTTGGCAAAAATATACCTCCTGTGCATATATATAATCATAGTTGGAAAAATATATTAGTAGATTATTACACTCTGTGTCAACATCTACCAATTTTACAAAGACTTGTGCTAAAATATGACAGTTCTCATTTTCATGGATGCTTTTCTTTCATTCTTGCAAACTAATCAGAATCTATTATGCTTTTATAACTCCAAGATATGTTTTGAAAGCCCAAGGACATTCTTCTTGATTTGTAAGATTATTACCCTAATTTTAAAATTCTAAAATTTCTTCAGATACAACCGTCAACTGTTTGCATAGTTGAACTACAGTACTTTTAATAGTAAGATTATATACACATTCAAATATCTCTTTTCAAACTGGTCTTTATATAGTATTAATTTTCTTTGAAAATCAGTTGCTGTCTTAGAGTTTTATTGCTGTGAAGGGAACATGATCAAGGCAACTCTCATAAAGGAAAACATTTAGTTGGGACTGGCTTACAGCCTCAGAGGTTTGGTTCATTGTTTTCATGGTGGGGAGCATGGCAGCATGCAGACAGACATGGTGCTGGAGAAGGAGGTGAGAGTTCTACAGCTTGATCCTCAGGTAGCAGGAGATTGTGTCACTGGATGTAGCTCCAGCATGGGAGACCTCAAAGCCCACCCCCTCACTGACACACTTCCTCCAACAAGACCACGTCTACTCCAACAAGGCCACACCTCCCAGTAGTGCCACTCCCTATGGTCAAGCATTCAAACATATGAGTCTACAGGGGCCATACCCATTCCACACAGCTACTTTCTCATGGATTATCATGAGATCATAGATTAACAATGTCTAGTGTGTTTTAAAATTCCAGCAAGATAGCGGACTTTTGAACTTTTTGCAGTAATGATGTCTTTGTAAGAGTCTTTTAAACTGAGGTTTTCTGGGATTAGTTTCATAAAAATGATAATGTACTATTAAAAATCCACTTAAATGGACATTTATGATCTACAAATACCATATCTTATGGGGCTACATTATCACGCTATATTCCATAAAGTTGTGTAATTACTGTGTCAACTAAAATATTTTTAAACGGTGCAGGGAGATGGTTCAGTTGGTAAAATGCCTGCTGTACAATCGTGAAGAACTGAATTTGGGTCCCCAGAGTGTAAAGGTTGGTTGTGGCAGCTGATGTATGTAACCCTAGTGCTGGAAGACAGGTTGATTGCAAGAGTTCATTGGCTACCCCAGCCTAGACAAACCAATGGGATCCAGTGAGTCTGGTTTCATTGAGTAACTCTGGCTCAAAACAAGGTGGAGAGTTGCAGAGATTTGGCTTTTGCTATGTATTGTACTGCTAACTACGATACATAGTTATCCCCCAGGACTGTTTTCCCAGGGATGAGAAAATCTGCATGCACACAAGTAACGCTATATAACCTTGCCCCCAAGTTATCCCTGATTGGTGAATAAAGATGCCTACAGCCTATAGCTGGGCAGAAGAAAGACTGATGGGGTTTGGGTTCCCAGGCTTGGGGTCTGAGGTTGGACCTGGAGAAGGAGAGAGAAGAAGGTGGTGAGAGGACAAGACAAGGTAGGTGAGGCCTAAAAGCATGGCCGTGAGGGCTGGCCAGTTGGAATTAAGAGCTGCCCAGATGCAAATGACAAGTTATAACCTGGGGTTCTTGATAGGGAATTAGGCATAGTACCATAGAGGGTAGTTATCTGCCCAGCTCTAGTGCAAACAGAGTATTATAAATGTAAAGTTTGTGTGTCTTTTATCTGGTAACTGAATGATCAAAGGTGGGGTAGAAACTCCGGATTGAGATTAAGTATTTAGTACAACACAGAGTAATTGAAGAAGATGCCTTTGTCATGCCTCTGTGTGCACATACACAAATATTCACCGTGCACCTGCATGCATAGAAACACATAGAAACATGTACACAGAGCACACATGGACATAGAGCATGCATCATATTTTGAACAAAAGAGCACGGTGCTATGTGTTCTCCTCCCTGGTGGAGATCTGCCTCCTTGACTCTGAGGCTCACAGAAGGGCAGGCTGATGGTTGTGTGACCCCCATACAGAATCCACGATTAGCTCTACAATATAACACAATGCAGTGCAATGTAAATTTCCTTTCCTATCAAATACAAGAGAATTTTTTCTTAACATTTAGACCAGACATACTCTAGAAAAACTGTTCTAATGTATGTATATCTCATATCTTCCTGGATACTTTTGAAATATTGGAGCAAAGAGACACATAAAAGCAAATAACTGCTCTGACCATGTGAAATACGTTTGTACACGATGAAGAGGGTGCCATGCAGCATGGTGCACGTGGTAGGAGGAGAGGGGTCAGAGGGAAAATTCTAGAAATTTAAAGCCAAGTGACACACTTAAAAGGATCTTGAAGGGTGAGAGATATTGTTGAATTGACAAAGAGATGACGGAGATTTGAGAAGCCACAGAGAGGATGTGACTGTACTTATACGGAGGACTGGGGAAGCAGAAAATAGGATACCCGGGGGCGGTTAGGCGTGAGACTAGAGGGTTATCCGGGATGCAGATTCTGAAGGCTTTGCTCTGTCAGCCTTAGGGGAGTACTGGAGGTTAAAATAAAGGAATGACCTCAGTGAAAGACGTATAACATTTGTAAAGCAAGAAGAACATTGGTGTTTTGAAAATAAATTTTGGTAAATAAATATGAAATTCTTTTAAATATAATTTAATAAATACTTATTTGGCATATTCTTTGTCAGACAGGATTACCAAGACAAGATAAAAGTAAGTCAGAACGAATTCTATACTTGGTGGAAAGACTAAACTAAATATTTGCCATGATGTTGCCAAAATATGCCTTAGTGTTCACTTGTTCTTTAAAATTGTGTTTTGTGGTGGAGAGATGGCTCAGTGGTTCAGAGCACTGGCTGCTCTTCTGGAGGACCCAGGTTTGATTCCCAGCCCCCACACGGTGGCTCACAGTCATTTCTAACTCTAGTTCCAGGTGATTCCATGCCCAAGGGGGTTGTGTTATTCACTACTCTGCCCTGGTGATGAAACGCCAGGACAATAGCCACTTAAAGAAGGGAGGGCTTACTTAGGCTTACGGTTCTGGTTCTAGAGAGGTAAGAGACCATTAAGTGAGGAGGCCCAGCACTAAGTGTTAGCATGGTGGCAGGTACAGGATGCTGAGAGCTCCCCTCTGGAAACATGGTCACAAAGCAGAGAGCAAGAGAGGGGCAGGAGGAGAGAGCGTGAGCTGAGGGGGACATTCTCATTTAACCACTACAAGAACGAGGTACCTTAACCAGCATGCACTGACAGGGAGAGAGCTGTCAGGACAGTGTGAACACAGATTGTTTCTTGTGCCATTATTTGTGAGAGAGACTAGGATGCCCCTTTGGTTGTCTGTTAAGGGACATGGAAAATACCTGGAAAAAGAAAAAAAAACCCACCCAAACTTCCAGCAGCCCTACAGGGTCAGTGCAGTGGGGTGGCTCAGTGACCTGACGACCTGCATTCCATCTTGGGCCCTGCAGCGGGAGGAAGGAGAAGACCAACTCAGGGAAGTTGTTCCTTGTCCCTCCCCCCACCCCCAACCCCCAACCCCCGCACAGCCACACACAGTGGTGGATGAAAACTGCATGGATTAAGTGAGATTAATTACATTTTGTTTCAAGCTGAAAAAAAATTGAGCGAAAAGAACAACATACAGAAGAAAACTCAAAACCCGCCGCAGGCGCACTTCACAGGGTCAGTACTGCTCGATCTTCTGTGTATTTCCTATAAATGGTTTTCAAAACGATGTAAAATACACATATTTTCAAATTCTGTGTAGCCACTGCTGTGCAGGACATTGTGCTGGGCCCCCTCACTTTAATGGGCTGGTACCCCTCTAGAACCGTAACCCTGAATCAGCCCTTCCACAGGGTGCAGAAAAGTAAGTAATCAAATCCCCCTGAGCATGGAATCTCCTGGAACTAGAGTTACATTTGGAATTTAACGTAGTGAATGAAGAATCCACGTGCTCTAACGCATGCCTTTATGTGCTGTGTAGCACAATGGGCTCTTGGTGTCTCCTGTCTGTGATTCAATTAACCACAGTTTGAAAATGCTTGGGAAGAGACATCTGTACTGCACTGTGGGGACTTGTACTCTTGTTATTATTCCCTAAATGTCACAATATGACAAGTGTTTATACAGCATTTACACTGTACTTGTTATTGTAAATAATCTAGAGATAGTTTAAAGCCCATGGGAGGCCTTACGTACCTATATACAAACACCACATCACTCTGCATAAGGGATTTTAACATCTGTGCCTTTTGGTATCTTTAAGGGAAACCTAAAAATCATCCCATATGGGAATTATCAAAGGACAGATATTTTGTGTTATTTTTGTTGTTCTTTAATTCATTTGAAGCCCCACCCATCAGTTTGAGGCATGGTTGATTATATTTTCCATGGTGATTACAAATACATCCTCTGGTATAAACATTTCATCATATCTCTGTTTACTTTCCTAGGGCTAGTTTATGGGTGTAGAGAGAGGACCTGGAATTTGAGCTGCTGACCACTTACAAGGGATGATGGGAATCGGCCTCACTTTTGCAAAAGCTCAGCCAGGCCCTTGAGATGGTTAGGGGAGACAGCTTCTGTGACTCATTTCCTCACCTAACACTTACTGAATGCACTCTGCAGCACAGGCTGTACCTCAGAAGAGAGGCATGCATGACCCTCCTAGCAGTGACCTGGGAAGCTAGAAATCATGGGTCAACTCATTTGAGGATGAGGACACAGGGGGTATGTCTTGTCATAGTGACAGTCAGCTGAGTCTAAGACTCTCTCGGATACACCACCAGCCATTTCTTTCTTCATGATGGTCTTTAGGGTGTCACGTCAGGGCTAGTTTGTGGTATCTTTCATCCCTCATTGATCTATCTCTGGACAAGACTGAAGTAAAGAAAGCCAAGCCTGCCTTTTGATATCCCCTTTCCTCCTGGATTCCTCCAAACTCTGCCCATGTACCCAAGGGATCTTGTAATCATTTCTCAAGGTTTATGAAAACCTGAAGGAGTGCATGGTATCAATCATTCCTATCTTGCTGTGGATGAGTTAAGACACTGTGTTCCTTCTTTGGACTGTGGTGGTGGTGTGGTAGGTGTGTAGGTGGGGAGGGACAATTAGCATTAGCCAGGAGGCTTTTTTTTTTTAAACTGAAGACCAACAGACATTGTTTCCAATGGAGGAAGTCCAGCTATTATCTCCTGATAGAGCAGAAGGACGTTTCTCTATAGGCCCTCAAGTCTCCCAGGCTGATATGAAAAGCTTCTACTTGCCCTTTCCTCTAAGCTCAGCTCAGACAATCTCAATCTTCTCATCCAAGACGGAAGGCGGAAGGCGAGAGGCATGAAAATCCAAGGACGTTGTATTATCACACCTAGAACAAATCTAACCCCAGCCCATTCAAGGGGCACTGTTGGAAATGGAGCCCCACAGACTAGGAAACCTCCACTGCCTTCCCTGCTTTCTTTGCCCCACCTCACCCCATGAGGAGTATCTCTGTTAGGAAGGAAATGTAATCATTGTCTTTAGCCATTAGGATTGAGTTTGGATTCTGTTCCAAACCGCATTCCTGCTCTGGCGTTTGATGTTAATTAGAGCCACAAATCATTTCTATTTCCCTTCTCGGCAAGAAAGCCAGCCACAGCACGAATCTCATCCAGATAACAGATCAGCAGAGGGCACATTCCTTTCTGAAAATATTCTAAATGACTGGGAAGGGTGCACAGCAGCTTTGACGCATCCATAATAAAAGCTTGGAGACCTGGGATCTCTGGATCACGGAATGGGGCCTTGTGGGTATTTTCTGAGTTCTGTACAGTTCAGCATTTCACTGCAGTGGGTTTGTTGGAGGACTGTCTGAGGATGGAAGATGGTACCCTGGCCAGGGAAGCAGGACCTATGTGTAGAAGAGGAATGAGATTCTGAACCAGACAGACTGTTCACCAGCCAGTGAACGGTTGATAGCTGGAAAGAAAAAAACAGGAAAGCTGTCGTTTTAATGCTTGGAATTTCTAAAATTTCTAATGGAACACACACTTGTGAGTGTGTATGTGTGTGTGTATGTGTGTGTATGTGTATATGGTGTATGTAAATAGGTGTGTGTTTGTGTGTGTGTGTATGTACAAAGGCTGGTGTTGTGTGTCTCTCTCAGTTATTCTCCACATCATCATCATTTTGAGGGAGGACCTCTCACTGAACCTGGAGCTCGCTGACTTGGCTACTTGGCCGGCGAGAGAGCTCCAGGTCCCTGACTGACTCCCTCCACAGAGCTGGAATTCCTAGTGCTCTGTCATGCCTGGCCTTTCCGTGGATTCTGGAGATCCGAACTCAGGATCACATGCTTGCATCACCAGCGTTTTGCCCTTCTCTTGGCACTTGGAATATTTGATTTAAAAAATAGTTTTAGAGTTGTAGGGTAAGGAACTGTTGCTTCTGAAGCAGCTCTGACACTCTGAATAAAAACGTGTAATTAAAAAGAAAAAAACTGTGGTAAAATATCTGTGACGTGAAACTCGTCATCTTAGCATCACTCAGAGGCATGGAAGACACCGAAGTGTCACTCCCTCCTGAGCTCTGATCAGTGTCTTCCACCAGCACTCCCTCCTGAACTCTGCATCTTGCAAATGTGAAAGTCTGCATCCCCCAAACCTCACCCCGTTGCCCTCCAGAGCACTTGGTCATGGGAATGGAATCCTATGTCACATGCTGTTTTATGACCAGCTCATTTCATGTAACAACATTTTCAAAACTGACCCTGTGGCTTGTGTCAGATTTCCTCTCCCTCTGAATGTGGAATATTCTATTGTTGTTATTTGCCACTTTTGCTGGTCCACTGTTGAGCACTGGGGGTTTATTCATGGTTTAGCTGTTGTGAATGATTCAGGTGTGTGCAGGAGTGTTCACATTCCTATATGACCCTGCTTTTAATTCTTTTGCATACATATGGTACATACTATGTAAATTGCTGGAGCATATGGTGACTTCGGGTGGAATTCTTTGGAGATAGTGTCATATTATTTTCCATAGCAACTATGACAGTTTACATGCCTGCCAATCAGTGTACTTAGGTCCAATCTATCCACACTCTAACACGTGTTCAATAGCCTTCTACTTGTGAGATCCATGAGACAGGGTTGTATTTTAGAATATTCATCTAGTTCATTTTAATATTGGTAATTTCTGGTCTCAGGCTATCCTGTGACCTCTCTCTGGTATGATTTGCAGTTCTTCAATGGGAAAAAAAAATGTGTCATCATTCTACCAGTTTCAGGACTAAGAATCCCCAAGACAAAGGACATATTGCAATAGGGAGGTTTAGTCAGACTAAAGGATGATTGCCAACTGACCTGCTGTTCTCACTGTATGATGGGAAGGAGAAGAGAAACAGGGAGGATGGAGAAGGGAAAATAACTTTTCAAACCCTCCCCACAGTAGCTGCAACGGTAGGAGGGTAGCCTCCTAGCAGCGACAGGTTACTGGTGTGCTTAGTTGGAAAGGATGTAAGTAATGATGAAAGGCTAAATAATGTGTGCATAATAAACTCCTTGCCAAAACCAAAAACTAGTGCCATTAAAAAATAATCTGTCAATTTGCACAGTGTAGCCAACACCACCATGGCTAATTTCAAGCTAGTGATGTAAATTACTCAAGCCCTGCTAGAGTTGGGGAGAGAGGGAGCATCGTTGTCTGGTAGTCCACTTACATAAATGAAAAAGGGATAAAGAATCTCAAGGACACAGATAGCAAAGTGTAATACAACAAAAAATTTAAAAAATAAAAATTAGTGCTATTACTTTTTATCTAACATTCTAACATTACAAGCCTATTTGTAAGTTTCAATAATCACTGTATGAAAAGCTATTCATCATCTTTAAGAGAATCTGTGGCACACACTGGCTCAAAGCTTTCGTGAACAGAGCACAGGAACGACGCTGTGTTATTGTGTCTTTCCCCCGGCCTTGAACAGGCCTGAGAGACCTTGTTTACCACAACAGACCAAGTGATAAAGATCTAGGTGGAGTTACCCATCTTGGCTGCACAGAACTTGTAAGAAGAACTGCTCCTGGGCTTTCCTTGAGACATCTCGGGCGGTGACCTGTGACCAAGAACGGATTATCCCTCCCAACTCTCCTGCTGAAGCTAGGAAGGGTTTCGGGCGGGGTCTTTCCCTTTAAATTGAGAGCTGAACATTAAAGCATTGAGCCTTGATCAGAGACCTTTGTCTTGGCTTCATCTCTTCTCGCCCTCCGTCTACCTTTCGTTCCCAGCCCCCTTTCAGGTGAACCCAGTTGACTCTTGGCCACAGGCGGCTACATGTTCTTGGAGGAGGATGTGGCTGCATGCCTGAGCCTGAAGTGGCACATCTGGTCCCTCGGGTCTCAGGATCACGTTCAATGGCTTCTAAAGTGGACCAGCAAAGCCTTTGATTCTGCATGGGGAGGCACCAGGTTGCAGGAAAGTCACACTGAGTTGTGTTAGACTGTGGACTTGGACAATAAGGACCACCCTGAAGGCCAGATGACCAGATGGGCCAGTCCTCTTTAGAGGTCAGCTGTCCAGGGAGTAGCCTAGGTAGCCAGTGTGCAGCCAGGTCATTGACGAACCTGAATATGCTAGTTTTCAGCTCTGTCTCCCTTCCTTATGAGATCATGTACGCTTTTGTGTGCACATGTGTGATGATACATGTTAGAGGATGTTAGTGTAGATGTTAGAGGATAGCCTTGGGTGTCTGTCCTTACTTCTCACCTTGTCTGAGACAGGCCTTTGTTTACTACTGCCTTTATCTTACTGTAGGAATGCTAGGATTGCAGGTGAACACTGTCACGTCCAACTGCTCATGGATGACGTGGATGGTGGGGGTCTGAACTTACTGGGCCGTCTTCCTAGCCCTGTCTTTTTTTTCCCCCAAGATAGTGTCTCAGGAAGCCCAGGCTGGACTTGAACGTGCAATGTAGCTCAATACTACCTCAACTCTGATGTTTCTGCTTCCATCTCACAAGTGTTGGGATTACAGGTAATGTCACCAGGCCTAGATAATTATTAGGGGTAATTTTATGGAATCAAAACAGACAATATGATGCCACCACTTAGGCCATGGTGACTGGGTTGGGATGGTGGGCAGGAAATGTTTTCCTAACTTGTTTTCAAACGGATAGGAAAAATGAGTTGAATGTTCCACATTAATCTTACTGAGAGGATCATACTGAGAGGCAGGAATGCTGTGGTATTGGAGTTGAGCAGTGCTCACACGTAGAACATGGCCAGAGAAAGTTTCTCCTGGAGAGTCCACTGGAGCAGATATTCTGTGCCATCCTCAAAGGAGAAAAGTGAATGTAAAAGGTTTTGTGGTTCTGACATTCTGCAAGTTTACATTTACTACTCAATAAGCTGTGATTTTAGAGAATTTTGATGCTGAAAAAGAATGTTTCATAGTAATACAAGTAGTTTTAAATGGGAGCCCTTCTGTATCTTTTCTACCGAGGACAACTGAAACATGAGCGTCACTTCTGCACCTCCATTCAGGAATGGAGAAAGCATCTGCACTGTGAGGTGAGATAGAAGGGAAATCTCCTGATTTTCCCCTCTCTCCTCTGGTAGATTTCTCAGTAAAAGTTTGACAGGACTATGAATATTTAACAGCAAGACAGTTTTGTTTCTGACTTTCTTTTTAATAACCAAAAATTTAAATGTAAAGGCACACAATAAAGCTTTATGCATTTATTAAAATATACACATTTTGGTAAATTTATAACTTTCCCTTAGTATTTTGATAAATCAAAATATTATCAACACCACAGTCATTTGAAAATAAAACACACTTTATAGTACATCTGCATATTATCTCTTTCATCATAATACATTACAATACCCCATTGTATGGTGCACCAATGGGTGTTAGGAACCACATAACGAACACACGTTAACAATACAGCAATTTCATACAAGAAAAAAAAGTAGCAGAGAACACACCATTAATTACCATCTGCAAATGCAAGTTATACTTTTTAAGGACCAAATGGAACAGAACCAAGTGAGTGAAATTTACAGATTGTATTTATAACTTTGGGATGAGAATTGGATGGTTGTGTTACTTTTCCACAGTGAGAAAATCCAGCATGTCGGGTCCGAATGATGTGACTTCCTGGAATTAGTACATTAGCCTCCCTCTTAAAAGCCTGCAGCTCCTTTTCTCAGCCCAGAGAGTTGAGGTATTTAGGTGCGTTTACAACATTAACAGAGTCTCTGCTTTGGAAAGTGGGTGCTTGTGATTTCCAGTGTGAAGTCTCAACTTTATGACTGTGAACATGACCAGTACATCAGCGATGACAATCAAGGGGACGTTCTTGGCCCAGGACACCATCATCCCAACACCAGAATGAACACTGCTCTTCAGAGTCTGTGCTTCTCACAAAATTCACACCAGCCAGTTTCCCTTAGCTAATACCACCAGTGTCAATGTCAGGAAAGCAGAAACAGAAACAAGAAAGAGCACAGAGAAGCTTCTTAACAAAACTCAGGCTGCCCCTGCTTCCTGGTTCTAACAGAACGCCATTTTTCTTCCCTATGTGATCTAACATGCACTAAATTTTCTTAAGGAGTCAGAGGTTAGAGCTACCTGTGGTCAGGAGCCTTCAACCCTGGTGTCTGGGGAAGTCTCCTTTGGGCTTTGTAATTTCATGGATATAGAGTACTGAACACTATTCTAGCTGATATGGCAGAATACACACGTATTTCTGGTGGACTTTAAATTTCTTCTAATCCCTTTAGAGCTTTTAATCCTTAAATAGGAAAAGAAAACATTCCATATTTCTTCAAAGAACTGTTTTTATTTAAAAATATATGTGTATGTGACTGTGTGTATGTGCATATAAGTTCAGTACCAGGGGAGGACAGGAGAGGGCGCTGGAGCTTCTGGAGCTGGAGTTACAGGCGGGTGGAGCACACAAGTGAGTGCTGGGAATCAAACTCAGCTCCAATGGAAGAGCTGCAAATGCTCTCTACCACTGAGCTCTCCTTCTCTCTCTAGCTCCACGTTCTATTTTTCTTAGAGAAGTAATTCTGGCAAAAGGCATGTGCCTGAGTGTTTCAGAATGACTTGTGAGTTGCTGAAACAGAATGAAGGGTGGTGATGAGCAAAGTGTTTCAGAAAGGAAGTTGTTTTTGAGGATTAAAAAAAAGAAAAGCAAATGAGATGGTTCCTGCTCTAACATCTTAGAGAAAGTAAAGCAGGACACAAGACTGCAGGGACTTTTTAGTGTCTGTCTGTCAGCATTCCAACAAATACTGAGAGACAGCTCTGGAGGAGACAGCTTCTGGCCCTGCTGGTATGGAGAGTGTAGGTCTGGAGGCTGGTTCTAGCCAATAATGTTAACTGAGACTGGGAACTTTTTCAAGGTCAGGTCACTGCTGATTGACTGCTGGCCTTAGGGTCTCCAAAGGGCTTCTCTGTGGATAAACGAATAATTAGCATTAAAGAAGTTCCCAGAAGCAGGGCTGACAGAGAGAGGCTTCATGAAGATGTGCTGGAAACATCTGCCTTAACAAGTCTCTGAAACAGGCACTAAAGTGCAGAGAAATCCCACAACCCTGCCTGGCACCACACTGCACCATTTTCTAGTCCTCCTCTCCAGCCCTCTCCATAAGAAATAAAAGCCAGCTCTGGCCCACTCCCTTTATGGAGACTGGAGTCTAAGAATGCACCACTGCCCCTGGGACTCCCTGAACTGATCCTGTTTTGGCTTCAGCTTTTCTCCTGACCTTTGACTTTTTTTTTTTATCACAGAGCATTAGACATAAGGTAGGGAACTATGTTTTGGTCTCAGGGATTCCCCAGGCCCCTGATAACCAAAGATAAAAACTCAGTGGCAAATGGGACACTGATGTCCCCTAGTCTCTCAGGTGGATACTTGGACAGATGGAAAGTCTATTTATGATTCTGTATATTTGGAAGAGGGAGTCTCTGGTAATGTGCTTTCCAATAAGAGGGATTTAAAGAGTGTCAAGTTTCAGAAACCTTTTAAGCAGTGTAGACATTTCTCTTGGTCTTATTTTCTAACAGTGACTGAATTTTAGCTATGACCAGTACAGAGGCACAGGACTTGCCCTTGCTAAGAAGCAGGCCCAGATTCTTTGCATAATTCCAGCATCCAGCTTCTTCCTCTAGTTTAAAGCAGCCAAGTGCTCAATATCAATCAAGCCAGATAGCATGATATAAGGAATTGTTAGATTTGGTCTTTGATAGGAACATTGGAAAACTGCTGTGGCTAAAAATTTGTGTTGCGTGTCTGTAGGCTAGAAGATTCCATGTTTCCTAAGGTTTGGAATCTCATAAAGAAGGGAGAGCAGTATGTTGCTTTGAGTCTGCAATTTTTTTCATTACCGTGTTGACGGAGCTCTGTGTACATGACACTCTGTTCCCTGCCTGGGCAGTGATGCCACTGCCCAGTTTTTCTCAAGTCCAACCTTGCCTGACTCATTGCTCAAGCACTCCCTCCCCTCGGAGAACCTGTGGGCTTTCTGTTTCAGTCCTGGCACATGGAAATCATGCAGAAATTACAGTTCCACTCAAACTAGCTCCTTACTTGACTTGGAGGAAAGCAGGGAACAAACCCACTCAGAGGCCAGCGCTCGGCCACAGTCTGTATCTTAGACATCGTCTTCCAGTTCTACCTCGTGATGACTCTGCTTCTTCCACAGGCTGTGTGTGTATACTGTATTCCTTGCTCTTCCTAATGTGTGGAGGTCTTTTCCACATTTAAACCTGAGTAGCATTCTAGCATCTTCATCTCACCTGCCATCTTTGATACTATTCTAAATATATTCAATTTCTTCAAAGAATTTTGTTTTCAATTATGCATGTGTATGCATGGTGTGTGTGCACATGTGCTCATGTGTTCCAGAACACCCATGTCAGAGAATAATGGTGTGAAGTCAGTTCTCTCCTTTCACATTCATGCAGGTTCCAAGGATCAAAGGCACGAGGGCTATGCCTTTGGCCCCTGTGGGCTGTCTGGCCAGCCACAGATCTCACTTCTTAGGAGCTAAGCCTTTCATATATTATGACACCAGAGTACACCAGCGAGCACACTATGAATAACTACTGAATAGTTGATTTCTCTCTATTTCATTCATCCACTCAGTTTTCCCACACATACCATAAGATATTTTTCCCTTACACCAATCATAAGATATTTCTTTTTTTTCTTCCAAGACAGGGTTTGTCTGTGTATCCCTGCCTGTCTCAAAACTACCTTAGTGGATCTGACTAGCCTTGAACTTATAGATCTGCCTGTCTCTGCCTCTGAGCACTGGGGTTACAGCATCACCACTGCCCACCTGGTATTTCTCAATAGCCACTATCCAGCAGACAGGCACATGTAGCTTGTGCAATTTGGGCTTGAAGCGTCTCTGTTGACTTCAGTGGTCTGCGCTGTTTTAACACCCTGTCCTCATGGTGTTAGAAGGCTTATTTTTAATCATGTAGCAGTACTGGTTGTCGTTACTGACAAGTCTGTTATTTTCTAAGATGCACTTCATTGGAAAACTTAGCCAAGCCCTTGAGAGTTCTGCACTTGTGCAGCACACACACTTCTGGCTTTGTGTTACCCTCTCTTCTGTTTTAGTTCTATTCTCCCCTTTTAATTTTGGAGCATTTTAATAGCTGCCTCCAATCTTTCTGAAATGATGCAGAGTATTGATAAATAAATTGAATACAAAGATATTTAATTATTGACTCCACATACACTGAAACCCACCAGAAGAGCTTTCCTAAGATTAATATTTATAAAGTGATCCTTCTTCTAATGCAGTTTCACAAATACAGTGTTCAGACATGTTAGGAAAATGCTCATATTGTTATTCCTGTGGTTGATGGTATTTGAAAACCGCCTTGTGAAACCTGGGACTCTTCCATAGGAGCTGAGAAACACAATGAACCTCGCTATGTACCTAAGAAAAATTCCTAAACCACATCTTAAAAAAAGAAACAAACCAAGATAGCTAAGAAGATAACACCAACAATGTTAGAAGAGTGAAGTCAGCAAAGCACAGAAACATCCAAAGCTACTAACTTCTGAAATGAGATTAATTCCTTGGCTCTGCACAGAATCAACACCAATGGCATTAACTAATAAAGCTCATGCTCTTTCTTCTTAGGTTACAGAAGGTTCACGCAGCTGCCGCCAGACCACTGCTACTTTAATACCTAAACACTGTCAGTAAAAGAAAACTTTTTACTCACGGGAAGATCTGTTACTTTGTATCCATACTTCCTCTAAACATACCTAAGGGAGAGAAAGTTAGCCCGTCTATCTATCTAGATGCGGTTCCAGCTTACTGGATTCTATGTAACTAGGCAGATTTCTTCTTCCTAAACCAGTTTAAAACTTAGTTTTAAGGAAAGTGACATCATTATTTGACAGTGAATTCTCCAGGGTGATTTGTCACAGACCAGGCACTGGATTATAATGGTTAAGTTTAGTCAAGAGGAAACACAGTTTTGTCAGACATTACATAAAAATGATACAATGAATACTGGGTTCTACATAATTAACATGAAGTGATCTAAAAACTAGTTATTTGAGTGCAGTGGCATACACTAGCTAGGGGCATGGTACCCAATTTATTGAAAAGCATTGTCTTAAAAAAATAGTTTCAACTGATTTTTATCTGTTCTGTTGAAGCTTCTTGGATTGGTCATGGGGCTCCAAAGCTGCACCTCCCTGTACTGTGGAAGTTATAGGTCTCCTCGTGCTGGCTACTTAGCCATTGGTGTATTTCAGTGAGTTAGCGCAATAGGAAGTGTACCTTCTCTCTGTTACTCTAGTACATGCCAAGAAAGCAGGAGCTTCAGACTTTAAGAAAGAAAGGAGAATGTTAGTTGATACTCAGGAGAAATTTTGGCAGATGATAAACTGAAGAAAAAAGGGCAAGGGATTTGCTCTTTGCCCTACTTCCAGAAAATTCTCACAAAAATCTTAGCGTGAGGAACATTGTCTTCATTTTTACTGTATACCTGCTGTTGAAGCCATGGGAGCCATGGCTGTCAGGCGATACAACTCTTGGGCTGTTCTTGTTGCAAATTCACCTATCCTGTTTTGGGGAAATTCTTTTAAGCATCCTTCGGTAGCCTACACTTAAATGTCACCAGGTAGCATTTCTCTCGGACTATGTGAAAGTACTTTGGGAAAGAACAGGAAAAAATACTCTAAAAGGGAGCTCTTCAGAAGCGTGAGGTCCATGTGGGAATGTGATCTCTCTGAGCCTCATGACCTAAGTCTCTGGCCTTCCTTCTGCACCTCCTATGCTTTCAGAGTAGCAGCAGCTAGCCAAGCGGTTGCCTAGCTTGAAAAAAGAAAGACTGCAGATTTGATAAGTTTAGAAATATGAAGTAGGATTTGCAATGTGATCTCAGTGGCTGAGTCACTTCTTCCTGCAAAGACTTTTATCTGATTGTAAAACAAATAGCCTACTTATTCCAGGCATATCAGAGGCATGGCACCACAGCCCACCCCTGCCCTTCCACCATAGCATCAGAAGTCTGGTATATAGGAATGTACGATAGACAGTTCGTGTCTGCCAAGGCCTTTCTGACCTCTGCAAGAGATGGCTAGCTAAGCTTCTATATTTTCTTCTTGAGCTCCGATGGTGCATCTTGCTATAATACTATTGTGTCTACATGAGTGCTTTATGGGGGATGTGTTCTCAGTCCTCTATCCTTTCTGGATCCTAAAGTTATTGTCTGGAAACTGTAAGAACTTTGGTAAGTAAAGAGAAGGCTGGGTCTCCTCCTCGGTTAGTTTAGGGGGAGGTGAGATGTGAGGTCACAGTATTGCTGACAGAGAAAGCCCTGAAACAGCCTGACCTACTGACCTGGGGGAGGAGCTTGCATCACTGCTCAGGGTGGGCTGACAGCTGACTTGCACCACCTTTGTGACTCCTTCCTGGAAGGCCTGCGTTCTCAGCTGGGATGGAGGAAGCTTCCTATGTCTTAGTAAGATGCACAAAGATCCATCCCGCAAAGCAAACATTTGCTGCCATCAGCTGGGCATCTCACTAACAGAATTTTGTGTAGTCTTTTGATTTTGTTGTTGTTGTTGTTTTAACAAGAGGGCTAGTTAAGGGCCCTGGGTAAAACCCTTCAACGGAATTCCCCTGACAGCAAAAATAGCAAATGACAGGTTATGCCTGGGGATGGACCTTGGGGAAGGCTGGGTTTGTGAAATGAGAGTTGGAAGAAGATTCCACCTTCTAGCACACAAGGCTGATTTACTAAGAAACCACCCTCTCTAGGCTCCTGTGGGCTAGCCTTACTCCGGAGAGCAATCTAACTCATCATTTGCAATCAGTGCCTCCGAGTTCTGTTTGTGTTTGCTTTTGCTTTTCGCTTTGCTACTTGTCCGGCTGTTTGGCTTCGCATCTGACATCTGTTGATAATAGAAACCTTTGTCCTCCGTCGGCCCACCCCAGTCCTCCTGGCTCTCGCCCTCGGTGGCATAGGAGAAGCCCTCCTCCACGGAAAAGGGGTCATCCACATCGTAGCGTTGGTATGTGCTTTGGTGCAGGGCCTGTTCTCGGGCACTGATTTCCAAGGTGCTGTTCCAGATGCCGTACCCAAAATAAATGAGCATACCTGTTGAGAGGGGGGAAGCACAGTGAATAAGCAGTTATTTTAGGGTCCCGGGGGCCACTGGGGAGATCACACTTGACTAAGGCTGCAGTGAGGTACATTCCTAGATCTACTATGTTTTGGAAAAACTTGAATTAATGCCCTTCCAGGCCCAGAGTCCTCGTAAAAAGCCCCTTATGGCAGTCCTAGCTAATAACCAAAGCTCTAGGGAGGTAGAATCAAGCGGATTCCTGGGGCCCACTGGCCAAACTAGTGAGTATCTGGTCCCAGTGAAAAAACCTGTCTCAAATCAAAGGTGCTTGACTCCTAAGGAAAGACACCTGAGGTTGGCCTCTGGCTTCCGCACACACGGGTACAAACACAGGCCTCCCACCGACAGCCACAGCCCCGATATCCACACTCAGCCAGAAAACTGGCAGATCTCAGAGTGTGGTGGGGTTTATCTGTAATCCTAGCACTGGAGAGGCTGAGAGAGGAGGACAGGAGCCAGACTGTTAAGACCCTGTCTCAGAAAACAGGAATAAATCAACAGCAAAACCAAAGTAAGTTGAGGAGAAGATGTTTATAGCTTCTGCTAAGAGTTCTGAGGCAGTGTGCTCGAATTCTTGGGGGCGGGGAGGTCAGGTTTTAGCTGAAGGTGAGAGATAACTGCCTCATTAGACAGGATCTTGCCCTTTCAGTCACCTTAGCCCTCATCTTCCTCCCATCAATACAAACCCCTCCCCGTCATTTCTCTCACAGAGCTATAGACCAGGAATCTGCATCTTCTGTCCTGGTTTGCACTCACAGATCATTGATACAGTCCCATGGGGGTTAGGACAACAATGGCCCCCATAGACTCATAGATGTGGATGCTTAGTCACGGGAACGGAGCTATCTGAAAATATTAGGAGGCGTGGAGGAAACGTGTCACTAGAGTGGGTTTTGAGGTTTCAAAAGCTCAAGTCAGGCCCGGTGACACACTCTTCATGCCGCCTTTGGATCTGAATGTGCGATTGTCCACTGATTCACTGGCTGCAGCTGATGGGTTGGCTGGTCAGAGATTCGGAAAGGGCATGATTGGAAAATTGATGAGAACGATAACGTGGGGAAGAAGCGTGTATCCAGAGCTCTGCAAATGGGTGAAGGACCCTTCTGTCCCACGTAAATGCTCATCGAAACGTGACTTCAGCTGAGGAGGAGTTCACTCAATGGCTAGGATGAGCCGTTCTGTGGACAGTCAGCCCCTTTCCTCAGCCGTCCCTGTCACTGCTCAATGGGCCTGTGAATAAAGTGACTGTGGTGGCAGAGACGGGGGTTATGCACACGCTCAACAACATGGACTTCCACTCACCAACGCTGGCCTGACCACAGTTGCTGGTGAGTGCCAGATCTGTCAACAGCAGAGACCAACATTGAGCACCAGATATGGCACCAATCCCCGGGGTGACCATCCAGCAACCTGGTGGCAGGTTGACTACTTTGGACCACTTTCTCCATGGAAAAGACAACATTGCTGTTACTAGAGTAGATACTTATTCTGGTTACGAGTTTGCCTTTTCTGTATGTAATGCTTCTGCCCAAACCACCATAAAGTCTGAACTTTCTCAGAACATTTTATTATTCTGGCCTCTATGTAAGGCCCTGGCACTTGCTCTACCTCTTAGACTCATAGTATTCTGATTTATCTTGCTGTTTCTCACTCACCAATGGAATGATCTATTCCTGACCCCTAAGCTGCTTCTTTCTTCAATGTGGACTTCCAGACTGCCTAGTGGTATAAGCCCACTGTTACGGCCCGTATTACATTATCTTCGTTAGGTGCTTCTACTGTATAGTCTTGGCCAAAAACTGATCCTTAATGTCTGTTAAATTAATGCACTAGAATTCCTGATGAACACAAGATTGGTGTACTGTCTCTGTGCTGACTTCATGTTAACCAAAGGAAACCCATCCTGCTGGCGAAGCATACCAGTCACATGGCAGTGTTTCTTTTCCATATTTTTGAAAAGCATATTAGTCTCCTTTTCCAATTTGAAAAGCCCTTGAAATTCAGAGTTTGTAAAGGCAAGGTTTAGGGACCTATTATAAGAATGTGGGATCTGGGTTTAAAATCCAGTTTCTGTCATTCTAATGGTCATAACCTTGGACCTATGGTTTACCCTGTCAGCCTTCTGTTCTGTAAACTGTGAGAAGCACCCTGCTTGATGGGCAAGAGTACCAGCTACACAAGCATGAATACCAAGTTTATATCTCAGCACATGTACGTGCTTGCGTGCGAGTACACGTGCGCACGCGCGCGAGCACACACACACACACAGAGAGAGAGAGAGAGAGAGAGAGAGAGAGAGAGAGAGAGAGAGAGAGCGCTGGTGTGGCCATGCATGTACCTGTAGTGGTGAAAATGGTAATGGTTTAGAAACAGGAGGATTGCTGGAGTTTCCTGCTTACAATTCAGCCAGGGTCCCTGTCTCATGTGAACAAGGTAGAGGATGATGGGGCAGGACACTAGATGTCCTCTGCTGGTCCCTAAATGTTCTTTAAGAGCTTTGAACACTGGAACACATATGTGCATGTATCATATACAGACAGCATACTTAACACAAATACAGAATACAGACAAAAGAAACTCAAACAAAACCAACCCCTGTCCCTGAGAGTCAGAGTGATTAGTGGACAATCTGGGGTAAGACGAGGCCATGGCTTGGACACCGAGGTCCAGCATCTGTTGTCAGCAGTATCGGCCCCTTTATCTCTGCTGACCCTGGCCATCTGCTCCGCTGTTTGCTCAGAAGGCAAACCTAGCCAGCTTTCTCCACTCTGGCCCTTGAGAACGTATGCTCCATCTTGAGTCTGAAGTGCATCCCTTTAAGCTTGGATTTCTCCTCTCTTGTCTCAAATGACTTTCTCCCCTTCCCTTCCAGCCCCCCACCAGTCAGTGAAATCAACTTTGCAGGAGCCAAAGTAAGCAGAGATTTACGGTCCTAATTGGTAGTAAAGCTTGGAGTTAATCGTTTGCAGATGTAGATATTTGGGCTCAGATAACAGCCTGGGTTTTTTGAGTGGGGGTGGGATGGGTAGGGGAGTCTTTATTGTCTGGGGGCGGAGTGGAGGTAGCTATGTAGGACTGCTATTACTCTGTGTGGAACCAGACCCTCATTCAATCTTCCTCTAAAATGGCCAGTGTGTGCATGCTCAGAGAATGTCAATTTGAAGCATGCCTGGGAACTGGGGCTTGCATGTGACCAGGGGGGACCAGCAGCACATCTCTCTGGCTTAGTATTTCATCACTGCTCATTTCTCCTGTACATCCAGGCGAGTGCTCAGCCTTGCCCCTTACTCCTGCTACGTTAATCCTCTTCTCTCTCTCTCTCTTTCCCTTCTCTGATCCATAGGTGATTCTTTTTCCCACCAAAGTGACCGAAGCGTCTGTCTCCCTTGCTTCCATGTCTCTGCCCCTACACAGCTCAACGTGACTCAGTTACTGGGTGACATTTTTTCTGGCACACTTTCCTTTCTCCCAGAGCAGGTATGTGAGTGTCAGACTCCTGTTATGGGTCATGATATAATGGCTCTAACGTCACAGATATTTGAGCCAGGGATGACTCTACAGGTGAACAATGTATCCAATGACTTAATTTTACAGGAGAAGCAGAGGCTTAGGTGCCATGCTGGGCTCTGCAGGGGACAGAGCCAGTCTTCTCTTGGACAAAGTCTTTTGCACACCTAATCCTACACACTTCCCTCCCTAAGCTGACTGATGATACACTTATTGTAGTAAATAGTCAGCAAGAGTAAGGTCTATGTGTTCTTTGGGAGTGCCTGGAAGGAAATGTGTAATACATACCTGCCACAGATATGCTAATGGGACTTTTCAAACATGAAAAGTCATGTTTGCTGTGTCATCCACTACAGTTTCAAAGGCTTGTTATCTCTTGCCAATATACATTTCAAGTACTCGTGTTGTGATGGGCAGTGAATGCAGGCAGCCTCGGTGGACAGAACCACCTTTTGGCATCTTACATTCTGTCTGCTTTTTTTTTTTTCTTTTCTTTTTTTGCTTAGTCCCTGAGTTGATTCAGGAAGACTGGTGTGAAGCAGAGAGAGAAGGTGGGAGAAGAGAAAATGTGGAGAGGACAAAGCACCAGAGGGAACAAGTGCAGAGGGCAAGGGAGGGAGAGAGAAGCGAGCATGAACTGCCATCTGTCACATAAACAAGGGCTTTGTGTGGAGGAGTAAACAGCGGGGCTGAAGGCCTGCTGTGTGGAAGCAAGGCTTTGTGTTTCAGCTTCTCTTCTCAACTGGCTTAGAGAAAGATGCATAAGGTAGTTTCTGCAACCTCAGGAACTCTGGGAATCCCGAATCACCTAAACTACCCCTCACACAGCACTGTGTGCACAGGTCCTCTGTCACAGTCAGTTAAAGTGCATGTCTCTCCAGGAACTCAAAATGATATATAGGTACTGGTGTGTGTGTGTGTGTGTGTATGTGTGTGTGTTGGGGGGGAGACAGAGAGACAGAGAGACAGAGAGACAGAGACACACACACAGAGACAGAGAAAAAGAAAGAGGGACTCTGCATCTCACTGGCAGGGAACTAGGATACAGAAAAAGTAAGGCACCAGGGACTGGAGAGAGGGGAATATTGGTAAAGTATTTGATGCACAAACAGGAAGACCTAATTTGCATCCTTTGAATCCATGTAAGAAGCCAGTACAGTGGCACATGCCTATAATCCCAGAGCTAAAGAGGTAGAGACAAGTGAATCTCTGGGGTTTGCTGGCCATCCTGGTTAGCCAAACTGGTGAGCTCTAGGTTCAGTGAGATAGCCTGTATCAAATAAATAAATAAATAAATAAATAAATAATAAAAGTTAAGGTAAAGAATAATCAAGGAAGACACTGCAGCCAACCTTTGCTCTCCACATACACGCCTCACATGTACACACAGACACAGACACAGACACACACACACACACACACACACACACACAGAGCAACTCTTCCAGATTTCTCCTTGCCTAGATTCTGCAGGTTTTGACCTCTACTGCTTCCATTTTCTAGGAACAATTCTGGAGAACACAGAAGAGGGCGACATCTGTGGGAGGCAATTTTTCGTTCTTGAACATCATTTTTCTTTTGTGGTACTGGGGGATTGAATTTAGGATTTAGAACATACTAGGAATGAGCTCTACCACTGAGTCCAGAGATTTTGAGCTCTTTGTTCTGAAGTATTTCACGAATATACAAAAATGCAAAAAATAACACTATGTTCATTTAGCTCCTGCACCCACTCCCCTGCCTCCCTTCTAGATTACACTGGAACAAATCCTTCCCTCCCCTAGGTGGTTTGTAAATATTTCAATATTCTTTGTAGGATAGCACTATTTTAACATATTAACTGATATACAGCAGTGTTAAACGTTCCTCATGTTACCACACGTATGATGTAAATGTTGCCCACTGTACGAGATCACTCTCTTAATCCAATGATGACAGTCTTATTTTAAGTAGTTTGGGAACATCTTTACTTAAGACTGTCACGAGGCTTGTATCATATTCTTTTGTAAAAATTTGTAGATGGCAAAACTTTTTCCCTTAAGAGTGGGTTTGGCTATTTGCATAAACCTGAAGTAGAACCAAGCTTAAAACCAAAATGGCCATCCAAAACTGAGGAAGATCTTTGCTGACTATACATCAGATGGGATTAGAATTGGATACATAAAGAATTACAGAAGTATACACCCAAACCAGAAAATAATCAAGCCAATAAATGAATCAATGAACTGACCAGATGGTTTTCAAAAGAAGAAACACAAAATAGCCAAGAATAACTTGAAAAAGTTTCCAATATCCGTATCCAGCTTGGAATCACAAATTAAAACTGCTTTGAGGTTTTCATTTCATCCCAATCAGAGTGACCATCAGTAAGAAAATAGATAATGGGGGATGGGAAGGGCTGGAGAGATGGCTCAGCAGTTAAGGGCACTGTTTTTCCGGAGGACCTGGGTTCAAGTCTCAGCATCTACATGGCAGCTCAGAGCTGCCTTTAATTCCAGTTCCAGGGGAATCTGGCAACTCACATACACATACATGCAAGTAAAATGCCAATGCACAGAAAATAAAAACAAACAGACAAAGAAAATAGATAACAACACATACAGGAGGGTGAAGGGAAGTCCTTCTTCACTGGTAGTAGAGGTGCAAATGTATGTATGCAGCTAGTGTGGAAGTCAGTGTGGAGTTCCTCAAAAACTGAGACTAGAATTGCCATATGACCACACCAGTCTGAGTATATAGCCGAAGGATTCCAAGTACATACAACACAGAGGGACACAAGAATCCATGTTTATAGCTGTACTGATCGCAACAGCCAGAGCAAGGACCATCAAGAGACATCCACCCGGAAATAAACAGATAAAGAAAATGTGATACACATACTTTTTTTTTTTTTATAAGACAGTAAAAATATGAAGCCATGGCATTTGTAAGAAACTGGATACAACTGGAAATTATTGTAATAAATGAATAAACCAGCCCAGAAAGACAAAGGTAATATGTTTTCTCTCATATGCAAAACACAGATTTAATTTTATATGTATGTATATGGAATAAGGTTGCTAGTTAGTGAACATGATATTTTATTTTACTTGAATATTTGATTCTGCTGCTTCTTATGCGTTCTAGATTACTGATTTCCTATTGCATGTGTTATATTTATCATCAATTAGCTAATGGCAAATGTGATAGACGCTCAGAAGGGAGAAAGTACTTGTGTGATAACAGGGTCCTGGAGACTCTGCTGCCAAGCTGGAGATGTCTCAGATAATGGGTGTTGGTGGGATGGCTGGTGTGTCTGGGACAGACAGTGGTCAGTAGTAAGCACCGGACCTTATTGGCAGTTCAACAATAGGTGCAAGGTGAACACTGGTCACACAAGATCAGTGGAGAAAAATATTCAAAGGGAAGCTTTGGCTTCTTTTCCAGATTCAGCTCCCTGGTGGAGAGTGTACCTGGGGAAGGTTCAGGCTAGACAAAATGAAGACTCATGCCTCTGGCAAATGAATGGGCTTTCCACAATAGATACTTTGTGATCGCAAAGCTCTTCACAAATATGTATTGTATCAGATACCAGCCCAGAAAAGTTAACTGCACAACAAATGAGCCATTGGAACCGCCTTGGAGCTCACGGCTCTTGCTAGAAGATGAGGGCTGTTCCTGTCCCACCTAGGAATCTCCAGGGAAGAGACTCTGTTGAACTTGCCTTCAAGATGCCAGAGTGCCCAGCTAACTAAACACTTCCCAGTTTATGTGGCTTTACTCTGGGAGACTCCACATGACTCCAAAGCTTCAAGGGAAAGGCCTGGGTGGGGTACAGGGGAGGCACCCTATGTCCTATGGAGGCAAAACTGCAAGAAAATTCAAACCCGAAAAGAGACGGGAGGGGTGGGGATAGACAGTAAGCGCAGACTGCAGCACAAACTAGGCACAAACTAGGCTCCAACTTTGGGCCTCTGTTCTCTAGAGTCCCAAGGGAACTCCTAGTCCTCTGCCTGTAGCGCTGTGCTTGGGCTGAAAGGAGGTAGGTCACCTGACCCCAGGCTGGGTGGAGCAACCTCTTCCTGGGGTGCGCTTTCCAGCAGGAAGCCCTGCCCGCAGCAGATAGCTGAGGTGCTCTGCTATGCCCAAAGGGACTTTTATTTTCACTGCTCTGGGATCAGGTTTCCAAAACAGACATTTGCTAGGGCTGGAACCAGAGACCTGTGTGCGCGCAATGAAAAGGTGTGTGCCCCACCCACCTAATCCCCACCAACTCCTACTCTTCCTACTATTTTTTTACATACCACCGTGAACCCTGTCGATTGTAATAACAGTGAGGTTTGTTTAATGTGGTGTGACCAGGAAAAGCAGCCTGGATGGGAGGGGCTCTATCCGGTCTAATGTGAAGTCAGTGTCTCTTCTGTAAGGTGCAGTCGGGGACACTGTCTTCATCTGAGCCGTGTGATGGTTGTGACGGATGATGGATTGAGTGAGAAGTCCAATGTTAGGAATCTCACAGCGCACAGAGACTCAAAAGAAATGTGTCCGTTGCCCACTGAAGACTTGTAAAAGAATATTCACCATAGTCTGATTTATTAGGACAAAATGGAAACAACTTACAAAGGGACCAGAACGGAGCCTGCATCGCACTGCTCCGCCACTATCTCACTAACAGTGTTGGCAAGCGGAAGCCAAAGGCTGGGAGTTCCATGCGGGCCACACACACAGGCTCCAGGGTCTCCACCTCTTTCACCGTTTGCTTTCCTTACATTCTTCTGCCTGAGTCTGGTGGCAGAGCCTCTTGATCCCCTTGGCCCTTCTTGTCTATGCTTGCCTGTGTCCAGAGCACTGCCCTCTCTGTAGACAGAGGGTCTTAGGCCAGCTTTATCTCCATATTAAGCATCTGCCATTCCTGTTGCCTTCCTGTGAGGCCTACATGACTTGCTTTTCACTCTCCTAGGCATGACTGACATTGAAAAGCTGATTGTTTTCTTTTCTCCCACCAGGAAGTGTGTCAGTCCGATCGATGTATGGACACACTACCAAGAATTTGGCTATCCTAGCATCCTTCCTTCCAACTTTCTTTCTCACAATGGCGGCTCCCTGTTACTTTCCAATAGTATTTTAAATGGCAGCTCACACAAGGACCAGGAAGGGGGATGTTTACATTTTGAGGGCTGAAGATGAGGTTCAGTTGGGAGAATGCTTGCCTACCAAGCATAAAATCCCAGGTTTGATCACTAATACTGCGTGACCCAACCATGATGGTGCATCATGCTTGCAATTCTAGAACTAACGAGGTCGGGTGAGAAGGGTCAAGGCTATTCTGGTGCCACATAAAGAATTTGAGGCCTATCTTGGATATAAAAGACATTGCCTCAACGAACGAACAAACAAACAGTAGGAAGAAAAGAATATTTATATCCTGGCATAAAACACATTGTCCAAATTCCTAGTCCTGTCTTCTAAATCTAAAGATATCTTCCTCAAAGGAACTGGATAAATTATAAATGAAAACATAGCTGTTTTCATGGTAAAGGCACCAGTGAGCTAGGCTATCTGATAATGAATTCTTTATATGAGCCCTGGGGGGAGGGGGGATAGGCCTGAAAGAGACCCTGGAGCATCCCACTTTGCCATGCTCCCACCCTAGGTACATCACAGTTCCTGAGATGGTGTCTGACCCCTGGAGATGCTCTACTAGCCCACATCCACACAGAGGAAAGACACTGAACACAGCTTAGGGATCACTTTGTTGGGATTAATGAAACTTGTTGTTTGTATCATTTCTCTTGTCTAATGGAAAGGACGTGCCAGGACATCTTGTTGGGGCTCAGTGAGTTATGCTCTTTTGAAGGTCAAAGCTCACAAAACACTGTTACAGAAATCCTCTGATTAAGATTCACTTAGAGAAGGCAGGCTAACAGAACACGCCTCAGAACATCATCCCATTATGACTCAGCTTTAGCCATGGAAATTTTGTCAAGAAGCAGTTGATTTCATAAGAAGCTTCATTTAAAGATAATCTCTACCGTTCTTCCTGGGAAAGCTACACTGCATAAAGCTGAGGAAACAGTTGGTGTCTGGGAGTCTCATGAGTTCAGAGAAGGGATATTTATTATAATTGTATAAGATCATTAAGTATTTTTATAACCCAATTTGGGGCTATGGGATGGCTATACTTCTAGAGGAAAAATTTTGTTTTTGCAAAACAGATTTTGTAATTAAATTACCTTTTCTGCTTGATAATGTCTTCCCTCCATAACAACGGCTTTCAAATTTGAGCGTGGCTCTGAATCACCTAGAAGGCTTGTTAAGCCTTAAATTGCATCCCAACTAACCCACCATGACATTAGCACTTCTGGGTTGAGATGACATTTGGGGAAGTATTGATTTAGAAGACTATAGATTTTTGAAAACCTTGCTGCACATTAAAAATTTCTTGGCCGAGCTCTAAAATACTACTCCATGCTTGACCACGCTCAGGGAGTTTCCCTCTGCCCGATGACAAGCAGGGCCACTGGAGCTGGGATGGTTCACATTGTGTTCTGCTGTGTGATAGCCAGCCTGCCCAAGTCGGGGACAATGAGGCTCTTCAGAGCTCTACAAGACAGGAGATCAGTGTTTCTTATTACTTTCTCCACCGTTTTCTCATGGATGAATAAGTAGTTACGCGAATTTTCTAAATTTATGTCAAGGCTGGAACAGGGCTTCGATTTGAACCTGGCACCGTGGGATTTGAACAGAGATGTGATATAGAATCCGTTATAAATGTGTGAGTGTCCGTGCAAAAGGAAAATGTCTGATTCTTGCTTAGAAATTACTCAGAATTCAAAACAGCAGTAGCAGCAGACCATTAACCCAAGCTAGGACCCTGCACATAGATGATTTGCCCAGGAATGCATGGCCAATGTCAAGTTAAGCCCCACCAAACATCCAGATCAAATAAGAAAGTTTGTGCAGAGGTATGTGGTGGGGTGATGCGAACCTTAGAACTAAAATGTGGGTATCTTGGATTCAAAAACCGATTCTTCTACTAACTTTGGTTATCTGACATTTTGGAGCATCAGTTTACTCCTCTGTAAAATTGAGTGGGACAGAGGTGGTTACAGGCCATATATTTAAGATAGTGGCCGTGGTGGGGGCTAGGGGTCAAATACAGACTTTTGTTCTTACCAGGCAAGCACTTTTCCACCAAGCCCTGTCCTGGCCCTGATAAGAGACCCTGAAACCCCACCCCCACTAGAGTGCTAGCCTAAACCCTGTAGACGTAGGCTTTGTGCCCTTAAGCAGAAGCTACTGTTTCTTTATGTGTACAATGGAGATTGCCATGAGATTTTAAACAGTGAGGCAAATCCCTCACAATAACTTGTAAATAGCACTGCATTTTTAATTACTCCTATGGGACAAAGAGTTTGTGTATACGAATCAACGATCTTTTCTTTACTGTTTCACTTTTTAAATTAAAAAAAAAATCATCTGTAGAAGTGTTTGTTCTCAATCTTCCTAATGCTGCAACTCTTTAATAGAGTTCCTCATATGTGGAGACTCCCAACCATATAATTATTTAATTGCAACATCGTAACTGAAATTTTGCCATGGTTATGGATTGTGATGTAAGTATCTCAGATACAGGATATTTGATACGTGACTCTAAAAGGGGTGTGACTCACAGACTGAGAACCAGTGACCTCTAGTGTCTTCTTAAGCATAAGCATTTGTGAAATCACAGGATTCCCATATAGGAAGACGGTTTTTTTTTTGTTTGTTTGTTTTTTTGTTTCTTTTTTGTTTGTTTTTTTTTGTGAAAGAGTAGAATTATTAAATGTTCTAGAAAGCTCATGTAAATAGTCTCTAAAACTAGCTGCAGTGTGACTCATGGGATGGGCACCTGGCTGTGGGCCACCCTGTTCTGGATGCAGAAGCTCTTCCAGCTTTGTCGGTTCGGTGAACCTGTGAACACGTATTGATACCTGTTTTCATTCACTTGACGGTCACATAACTAAAATCTTTCTACCTTCTTCAGTCACTTCAGTCTGGAGCAGCCCTCCCATTGGCTAGCTACAATACAGCGTGTGAAGAAAGATGAGAACGTGTTAATAAAGCATACAAACGGAGAAGACATCAATGAGCCAGTGGGGAGTCCTCTCGAGAAATCCCCCTGAAGCTTAACAGAGGATTAAACTAGAGAGGGAAAGGTTGAGACAAAATGTGTGGGACACAGTGTCGCCTGGAGAATTGGACTTTCTTAAAGAAACTTGTTGTTTCTTTTGGTTGTTATTTTTCCTACTTCCATCTCATTAAATCTTTCCTTCAGGCTACTCCCACATCATCTTTCCTTCAGGCCCCACCCACATCATCTTCCCTTCAGGCCCCACCCACATCAACTTTCCTTCAGGCCCCACCCACATCTTTCCTTCAAGCTCCACCCACATCTTTCTTTCAGGCCCCACCCACATCAACTTTCCTTCAGGCCCCACCCATATCTTTCCTTCAGGCCACGCCCACATCTTTCCTTCAAGCTCCACCCACATCTTTCCTTCTGGCCCCACCCACATTCTATTTTTTCCAAGTGCTTTCTGGCAAGTCTCACTTTTTCTCTCCTCTGAGAAGTACTTCACTATCATTTAAGAAGTATTTCTTGAGCACATTCCACAAGTGCTTTGCTCTAGGCTCACACAGACCTCAAGTAGTGGTTAGGCTGCTAATCAACCTGAATGCCTGTTGCTTTAACCTGATCAATTGATCCATGGCCTTTTCTCTTGCTTTATTAGGCAGGAATGCTTAGTGTATAACTCTCTTGCTCTGCAAAGTTCCTTCACTAAGTATTGGGGGGACCCTTAGGGCTACCAAGGACAAGAGCAGTGAAAAACGAACTTTAAAATTTGCTTAGATGCCCCTCTCAAATTATCATTGACCCATCCCCAGCCACCTCATCGATGGTCAGACTGAATCATCATGGAACAAAAGTGTAATACAAATGGACCACAAAGTCAAATTAGATTTCTTGGGAAAGCATGGGGCTCTTGCTGTCAGTGAAAGTGAGTCTTGAGAATAGCATGGGTTTGCATCAGAAGATGGCAGAGGTTCTACAGATTCAAGCCACTCATTAATAGCAGACAACAGTCGGCAAGCATGGGAGCATGACAGACGCCTTCCATTGGCATTTGACAGGGTGACATAAGGACCTTGGGGACTATTTACCAAAGCCAGTGTGAACTGACAGATGTAAAATGGTACCATTACAAAAGCTGTGTCAGAAAAATGATGCCCCAATCCACACTTGCCTCACACTTTGTTTACTTAAAAAATTAGACTGTGATTGACCTTTGAGTTTTATTTGGTCAAATTCATATCAGTGAACTCTTTTATAATTTACCAGAATTTTTTAGTTTCTAAGACAGAAGGCCAGCCAACCATTCCCCACATCCTATTATATCTGCTTTTAGTAATGATATGTCTTTAAAAAGTGGGTATTCATTTTGAGAACACCTTTTCTGACACTAATTATTCTCACACAGGAAGAACTTTGAGTAATTGGTCATTTAATGAAGTAATGGATTGATAGGCATCGTTCTTCCAAGAGCATGTCAGGCAGGACAGGGGTAACTGGCTTTATTGACCAATGAAGAAAGCATGGGTGCATAGCACCAGCCCAATGGAGGCATCTTATCCAGTTAGGGCATAATGTTGGGAAAAGCCTGTTCAAGACCTTAAAAGGGGAATGCCCAAGGCTCCAGAAGACATTGCTTACCCACAAAGCACCAGACCGCAAACCGGATCCACGTGATGGTGGAGAGCTTTAGCATGAGATAGATATTCACCAACATGGCAAAGGCAGGCACAAAGGGGAGGCAGGGGGCCATATATGGCAGTTTCTTGGGGTTCTCTGGCTGCTGCAGGATTACAAACACCAGCACACTGATCAGCAGCAGCATCAGAACAACCAGAAGGATGGCCCACCAGCTCTGGCCTGAGATGTACTCGGAGCCAAAGATGATGAAGGAGCAGAAGATGAACATGAGGATGAAGAGCAAGAGCACGCAGATGGTCACCGTGTGCCCCGTTGCTGCTGTGGGCCGGTCCATTTTGCCTGGAAGGCCCAGCCGGATTCTCATCGTGTAGTAACGGGGCCCTATCAGCTTCTTCAACTTGATGAGATAGATGTTTTCTGACTCATCGGCTTCTATGCCCGTGGTCATGTCCACAGTGCCGTAGTTGGGGTGGTTGACATTGTAGGCGGACTTATCTGATTTCCCTATGAGCATCTCATTGTCTCCCAAGGACGGCAGGTTTTTGGCCCCACAGGTGTTGGTGGCTGGGCTGGAAAACTCCTCCCCTTCACTCACAGGAGAGCAAGTTTCCTTCTCACAGTCAGCCAGGATGCCTTCCTTCTTCTTGGTGTGCTCCTCAGACAGGAACTTGACAAAACCATCGATGTCACTCTCAGGTTGGTACCGAAGAAGCAAGACACAGACAGAGACCAGGGTGTAGGCGAGGAGCGTGCCGATGGACATCATCTCTATCAGGTCCCTCAGGCTCACCAGCAGAGAGAGGAGAGCCGCCAGGAATCCTGATACGATACAAGCTACCACTGGTGTCTCTGTGTAGGAGCTCACGTGAGCCAGGAACCTGGAGGAAAGGTTTAGGCACAGGGTTAAGGGTCATAGTACCCACGGTGATCAATTCTAACATTCCAGCAATGTCAACAGCTTGCAGGGGTTAACTCCTCCTGGCTCTGCCCTTCCAATTAATTTCTGTTTTACCTCTGTCTGCTACATCATTTCCAAAGTTTGAGTCATGGGATATCATTAAATAATTCACTTTATAAGATTAGGTGCATCCCCTTCCACTGAGGCAATCCTTTGACACATATGTGCCAGACGCCTCGGACAGCTCGTGTATGCTCTTTGGTTGGGATGTAAATAAATAAAATAATTAGTTAATAAAAACATAATTGGAGGTGGGGAGGGCAGCTGGTGAGATGGCCAAGTGGTTAAGAGCACTGACTGTTCTTCCAGAGGTCCTGAGTTCACGTCCCAGCAACCACATGTTGGCACACAACCATCTGTAATGGGATCCTATGCCCTCTTCTGGTGTGTCTGAAAAGAGCAACTGTGTACTCACATGCATACAATAAATACATCTTAAAACAACAACAACAACAAAACAGAATTCAGTTCAATTTCTTGACTTGAATCCTTTTTTTTGTTTTGTTTTTAAAGTGAGAGGTCCTATTCATTATGTGA
Organism: Grammomys surdaster; assembly: GCF_004785775.1. Taxonomy (NCBI): domain Eukaryota; kingdom Metazoa; phylum Chordata; class Mammalia; order Rodentia; family Muridae; genus Grammomys; species Grammomys surdaster. The sequence continues at coordinate 13,891,600 of NW_021604564.1, read as the reverse complement.
CAGGAAGGACTGATCAAATCTAGGAGATATGTCAGAAATCTACATGGAAGCCCACCAAAGCTGGGAATATCTTCAATCTGAAACATTCTCAGTGTTTATTGGGAACGAGTATTCTCACAAGCCCTTCAACTTTGGAGGTGTTCAGCCAACTGTACTTTAAAAGACACCCGAGTTTCCAAACCCGAGAGACACAGCCTTGCAAGCAAAAGCACAGGGATGGAGTTGGTAAAATAGCATGCCAGTTAAGAAGCTCATAGACACAGGTTCAAGTCCAGCTGACAATGAGAAGGTCAACCAGGGTGACTGAAATATGGGTCCTCCTGCAGCAGGCCCATGAGCCCTAAGGATGCCCTCCTCTCTTCTTCAGCCTCGTCCCCTCCATTCCCCCTCATTTCTCTTATGAATCTCATAGAACTGTGTGCTAGGCCCACAACATCTTTCCTCTTAGGTTTTTTGTTTGATTTTTAATGGCAGGGAAACCTTATGGCCGTGTAAACTTGTGTCACCATCACCACTATCATCTTAGCCCCTTTCTTGATCACCCCAAATGCAGCAGCTCTAAGCTGGAGTAGACTCGGGGTGAGCAGAGGAAATGGAGCAGGAAGTGACAGCTAGTGGCAGAAGTACAACCTGGAGCCTGCTCTCTCGACACTGCTGGGAGCTGCTTGGCCTTATGTAGTAAACACTGGGAATCAAGAATAGGGGTATGTCTCATTTTGTCAGTGGAAAATAGACTAATTCATGGCTACCAAAAGGGCTGGAACTTCAAAAGTGCTACTACTGTCAAAAGTCTGAGCATCAGGGCTAGAGGGGTAGCTCAGGAGTTAAGAGCAAGGGCTATTCTAAAGAACCTGGGTTCAATTCACAGCACCCAAATGGCATCTCACAACCATCTTTAACTTGAGTTCCAGGGGATCCGACATCCTCTTCTGGCCTTCAGAAGCAGTAGATACACGTGTGGTGTATAGATACATGCTGCTCAAACACTCACACAGTTAAAAGTCCGAGATTCAGGGCCAGACAGTTCAGGTTTCACATCTTGGCCCAGTACTCATCAGCTGCAATATTTAGGCTTTTCTGCCTCTTTAATTTCTGGTAGACTCATCTGCAAAGACTGTGAGTCATTAGAATAACTGGGAGGAACAAACCGGCCACAGCAAACAGAGCACCCAGCTACACCAGTGCTTATAGCTGTTCCTCAGATGACAGTTATCATTACCACTACAGTCTTCCCATCAGAGGATCTTACTTCCTCTGATTGCTGAATGTTTTTCAGTTTCAGGAGAGCTTTGCAGAGAGAAGCCAGGTATCGATAGAAGGCAGGCTTAAGATTTCCCTGGGCTGGGCTCTTTCTTCTGAAAGTGCCATTATCTTCCATGTCGCACTTTGGATCTATTGCCCACACAAGAGAAGTGCCTCCTCAAGAGGAAGGAGAAGGGCACACATCAGTTGGCTCTGGACTGAGGGACCTAGAGTCAAGTGAGAGTCTGTTTTGGTTTGAGCTTTTTAAATCCATACTTTGACAAGATTCTGAATCTTTAGGAAAGGCAATCACCAAGATGGCTCTCAGTGGGCAATGGTCCTCCTAGAGGAACAGCAGAGTAGGAAGTGTTTCCTGAGGACCCCTTACCTGAAAAGCAGCCCATCACCAGCCATAGCGTAAATGACCCTGGGCATGGGGAAGAGGGAGCCCAGCAAGCTGACAGTCAGTCCTGCCACCGACCCAATGGCCACTACAAATTTTGCAGCATAGAAGCCATGGGCCACAAACATCTCCATGAGTGGCGACTCTGTGTCAATGGCATAATACGGCACCATCAGCGTTAAGATCATGCTTACCTGTGAAAACAGAAGAGACAGGCTGGAGGCAGCCGAGTCTATACACATGGACGGGGACCCTCGCCAGGAGACAGGCTTTTATGGTAGTGTGGATCTACCATTAACTGGTCATGCGACTTTATTTTAAACCATATGGTCTTCATGTTGTCTCCCTTATCTGCCTGCCTGTCTGTCTGTCTGTTTGTCTGTCTCTCGATTTTTTTTTGTGTGTGTGCTTGCATGCCGTGGTGCATGAGGGAGGCTTGAAGGACATCTTAGAGTAGCTCACTTCTCTTTGTTCAAGTGGATTGTAGAGACTTTTCTCAGGTTGTCTGGTTGGCAGCTAGCACCTTTACCTCCTGGGCTATCTCACCAGCCCAAGGACAAGACTTTCCCTTCTTTTATTCGGGATCCTCCTGGTCCTTATCTGTGCTCCCCCCATTCCCAGCTGAGAACTCAAAACTCTGAAAGTGTTTGGGATTCCACAGACAATGGCTGACAGGGCCACATTAAGGATGGACTTTCATTTCTTCTGTTTGGCTTAGTGCCTTGGGTCATGCAGGCCAACAAAGGAGGGCATCCAACTGTACTCTAACGACACCGTGTCTCCACTTAATCAGGATACACTTGTCGGATGACTCATATAGGGGTCCTGCTTTCCATTCTGTGTCAGAGATCTATTATAAAATTGGTTTCTTTAGCATTGGCCCTAAACAGTGGATCCAGCAGTCACATGTGGCTCTCCCTGGCATATAAAAAACAAGAAAGGGAATTGAAAGCCTGAAATGGGGAGGGTAGGTCACATGTAGATCACTTCTTTGCCTGTTTGTCAGGACCCAAGGTCCCCTAGGGAAACCACGGGCCACCAGGGAAGACAGCCTAGCAACTTGGTAGTAGGATAGCTGTTTACTGACCAGGACAAGACCAACTGGACCCTGAGGTATGGCTGAGGCCTGTGTAGTCTGAAAGACAGTGGTCCTCCAGGGTGGGTCACTTGTCACATTGCCTTTGAGGATGCAGTAGAATGGTTGGAAGAGTGTGGTTGATTCTCAGAGTCTCTGGCCACACAGATCAGTACGGGCTAAGCTGCCAGCTGGGTAGATGCAAAAAAAAAAAAAAAGTACTCTGCAATCTCTGAAGTGCTATGTAAGGAAGGGACAAGGGTAGGAGTCGTTGTGTGTGTGTGCTGCCAAGGTCTGCTTCCCTGGGAAGTAGGGAAGCGGGGTGGGGTGGGATGGTGAAAACGTGGAGGGAGATGGCAGGGCAGAGGAGAGCTATTGCTCCTTCCATGACAGCTCTCCCACTATGCAGGGACAATCAGGGTCTGAATAATACGAAGCCACTTGACTGTGTGGGCATAGAGGGGCATAATAACTGGCCCATTCATAGAATGTCTGGGTGGGCAACTGAATTGTTATCTATAGACAATCATCTCGCCTCGGCACCTGGTCTGGATTCCTTACGTAATGGCTTAAAGATGATTTTGGGGGAGGGCAGGGGGAAGGTAATGAGAAACGACAGGTTTGATAGGCTATACCCACATCCCGAGTAATTTTCTAATTGTAATGATTTTTAGCTTATTAGATACATATATTTCTTCAGATTAGTATACTAGACTCTTTGGTGGTGATGTCTAGCAAACTATACTTTTAAAGCCAACCTATGGATGCTGCATTTCCCTTGATTGTGATGACCCAAACAGGTAGGACTCAGGACCTGGGAGTGTTTGTATCCTGGTGGCTGGTCAGATGGTTATAAAAACTAAGAAGGTGTTGGATGAGGCTAACGATTTCTGTGATAGAAATTCTGCCACAGGGACTAAGAAATGAAACATTAGAAGTATATGTAGCAGTGTACTTGTGGGTTCTGAGAAGACCAGGCCAGAGGCTTCATTCTGAGGGAAACCCCAAGGGTGAGTTTGAGCTGGTGTCAGAAGACTGAGCTGAAAAGAACTGTACTTCTCTCCAGATTTCAGGGCAAGAGTGTTTCCCAAGGACAGTGTGTTCTATCACCCCAGCCTGTGGGAGCCTTGCCTCCTCACTGCCGGGAAGCTCCCAGAACACAGAAGAGCATTGAGGCCTGTGCACAGAGGCTGCAATGCTTCTGCTTGCACACCACCCGTTACTGCCAGCCTATGACCTGAGCAGCTTGGACAATAGCCCAACCCTTGCACACTGTCCTAGGCAAAGGGAGGGTGAGGATGGAGACTTGAGAGGCACAGGCTGAGGTGAGGGCTTGGGGCTTTTCTTCCTCTCCATTTTGAGGTCCTGAGAGGTTTTTTGTTTTTGTTTTGTTTTTTTTTGTTTTTGTTACTGATAGGTAGAACTACAGGGTGGGGCACAAGGAAAAACCATGCAAGCACCAACTGACAAGAAGCAAGAAGTCTATGTACTGAGACAGGAGGTTTCTACCTCCACATTTGCTGCTGTTGTGTGAGCATGTATGCTTGTGAGTGAAGGTGTGTGTATAGCATTGTGTTGAAACCTGAAGATAACCTTACATGTTTCTCAGGCACTGTCCACACTTTTTCTCCCTCCCTCCCTCCTCTCCCTCCCTCCTCTTCCTCCCTCCCTCCCTCCCCCCCCCCCCCCCCCTCCCTCCCTCCCTCTCTCCTTCCCTCCCTTTCTCCCTCCTTCCCTCCCTCCCTCCCTCTCTCCCTGAGACAAGGTCTCTCACTGGTGTGGAACTTGCTAAGGAGAAGCTGGCTGGCCAGTATCTGTCTGTCTATCTCTCCAGTGCTGGGATTATAAGCACACACAACCATGTCTGGCTTTTGCTTTTCCTGTGTGTTCTCAGGTTTGACCTCACATTCTTGTGCTTGCACAATGATCTCCTTAGCCCCAGAGTCACATTTTATGATAGGACGTAAAGGGTGGTGAAGTAGGTCCTACCAGCAGTTGGTACTTACAGACACATACGCTGTCAAGCAGATGACCAGGGATGCCGTGATGGCGTACGGGATGGATGTGTTGGGGTTCTTGGCTTCCTCACCAGTGGTGGCAATGATGTCAAAGCCGATGAAAGCATAGAAACACGTGGCTGCTCCTTGCAGCACCTGTAAAGATGTTATCTGTTAGGCTCAGAAGATGAGGGCAGAACCATGGCTTTAATGGGTGCCCAGAGCTGCCCAACGCTCTGCAGATACTCCTGAATAGCTCAGGACATGGTAAATGAACTAGTGTTCAGCACCCACGCTCTGTTCTACTCTACTTTGCTGTATGACTCCAGGCAGTTTGCTCATGTGTTATATACAGATGAAATTTTTATGGCCAAATAAAAATTGGATTAGTCAACATATTCAATTTTTAAAATCAGTATGTTTTTAGTGGGTAATTGAACACAGGGCTCCATGCATGCTAGTGCGGTTCTCGACCACTGAGCTGCCTCCTGCTGTTGTGATGCCCATGTATTTTGTACTTTATGTTTTACTTTCACCCAGTAGTACTCAACCACGATGTAAATCCTTGTCAGGGAGTTTTGGAAATGTGCAAAGGTACTTTTGACCACCACAGATACACTGGCTGCGAGCTGCTGCCTTCTGTGGGTGGGATGCGTATACTTCTGCACAAAGTATTATTCTGCCCCAATTCAGAGATATATCATAATAATGTGGTAACTTCTATATTGTAAGTTTTAGATTTCTAGTGCCTTTGAAAGGAAGATGGGGTAGATAGACACTGTTTGACTTTCTGTTCCTTTTAGGGTTTGAATGACCTAGCTGGGTATGAGGTAGGTGACTGGGTAAAGGTGGGCGGATGTTAATTACCCAGCAACATTTGCTGCTGTCTGTCTGCAGGATTGAGATGACCTCCAAGACTGAATGGACCTTCAGTCACAGTGTCACTGAGATCCTTCCATCGGGGACCATGTGACTCTCTTCCACCGGGGACCATGTGACTCTTCTTGTGTTCTTAGGTGTTCTTTCCTAGCCTTGATAGTCTCCCTCTCAACTGAAAGTGAAAATGTGCCTCTTCAAATAGATGAGGTGTGTTTGTAGGGGAGGATAAACCGGTGTGTTCTGGATGAAGACACACACTCTGATCTCTGACAGGAGAGGACAAAGCTTGTGCAGACACGACGGCTTTCCTCCCTTCCCACTCGTGGTTTATGAGGGACTGAAGAGTTCATTTTTAATCTTCTCCACTGACTTCTTCATAAGCACACACGAGAACACTAGATACTAGAGCTAATAAAATACGTCACAAAACTGATAATCTTCTCAAGCTGTCTACAGAAAACTTTGACCATCTGCAAAATGGGGCTGTTTCATATAGAGGATCCCAACGCTGGGTTTGTCATGTTCCAGACTCTAACCTAGAATTTCTGATTCAGGGGGGCTAGTGGTATCATGGTAAATTTGTGAATTCTTCTGGAAAAGAATCGTATTTTTTATTTTCACTAGTTTTTAATAAAATTTTAGGATTTCTTTGATTATGGATGTACTATAATTTCTGTCATCAATAGAATCAGATATTTTTACATCATGAGACTTTTGCAGAGATATTGATAAATTGTTTATGCTGATCTAAGTTATGGTAGTTTTAGATATAGATACTAATAAAGAAGTATACTGTTATTATGACAGAATTTAAGAATATGTATTAGTTCATTTTAGAATTGCTTTAAAATTTCTGCATAATTAGGTTCTTCATTTGAAATTTAATTCTAATGTGGGAGTCCACGCACTTCACCATATTTAAAGGGAACTAGAGTACAGAGAAATGAAGATCACTCTGGTGGATCACGTGGGTATGAGTTATTCCCTGGGAGAGAGGAGATCTATTTTCTTCCGGTAAAGCCTTTGTATCAAGATGTGGAAAGGAAACATATTTTACTGCATCACACTAGCAGGTCCACAGTCGTGGACACGTGCTTACTTTCACTTATCTGGGGAATAGTGCTGATTTTCAAAGAGGAACACATTCTGGGATTGCAGGTTCATGAGGCTGTCTCCATAATAGTGAAGTCATGCTTAGAGTGGGTCTTAGTTTTCTTTCTTTTTTTAAAAAACATTTTCTTCTCCTTCTCCTTCTCCTTCTCCTTCTCCTTCTCCTCCTCCTCCTCTTCCTCCTCCTCCTCCTCTTCCTCCTCCTCTTTCTTCTCCTTCTTCTTCTTCCCCTTCTTGTTTTCTTTCTCCTGTTCCTCCTCCTCATCCTCCTTCTCTTCACCACACACACATACACATATACACACATTAATGCAAAATACATGTGCATGTACATACACATGTCCACATGTACGCCCACACATAAGCATATAAGACACACAGACACACAGACACACACATCTTGTAAATTTACAGTGACCTGGCATCATGAGACAGACTGAGGCAACTCTACCTGAGGAGGCGAAGGGGTGGGATCCATGCTACATGAGGAGTAACAGGGAGCCTGAGAGTCTGACCTGAAAAGCAGAAGATTCTGTGGACCAGATGGAGGATCACTTTCCGCCACCACTTTGAAAGCACTGAAAGGACTGGCCGTGTCATGACCGGAAGGAATTAAGCATTGCGTGCTCCAAAGGGGATCTCAGAGGAATGCATAAGGTATGAGTAGGTCTGTCAGGAGTGTAGTCTTTGTAGACCAAGAGGTCTTGATTGATTGTGTCCTAAACTAGCTGGATGACCTAAGGTGAGTTTCTAATCTGCTGGAGATCATTTTCGTCATCACCAAAGTGGAGATGGTGATAACCACTCACAGGGTGATCTCAATGATTAAATGAGACAAATCACACCACAGAATGCGGTATGTGCCCAATACGAATTAGCTTTTATTGTCAGTATGATTATCAGTACTGTGACTTTTTCTAGAGCGGATGAAGCCCAAGGGCTCAACTTGAAACTCCTCTTCCATTTGGAATATGACACATTTATTTATGTTAAGTGCTACCGTGTGCCAAGCCCTGAGCTTGCTAAGAAGAAGAAAGTACTCCGAGTTTGCCCTCATGGGCTTGAAGTCCTGGGTATACTGCAGGACCACAACTGTAACTCGGCCTGTAGAAATACACTGAAGAATATTAATAAGCATCTATATCATTTACAAGACACAAGCGCTTCTGTTTTCCAAATGAATGAAGAAATGCATGACTATTATTGATAATGATTAGACACTGGAAGATTAACTGTGATCAAGCTGGGCAGAGGGGACATGTAAAGAGGAGGAAGATCAGTCTGAATTTACATCTGTAGAATTGGAAAGCAATGTTATTTGAAGAAAGACCAGATCAATGAAGCCCAGTGCATTTGAAGGCATCTGGAGGTAGTTGAGGCAACCATAGCCATCTATAAGCTTAGGGTCTGACACACAAGGTTAAATAGACTCCAGCCTAATAAGACAAGTAAAATAAACAAAACCAACAGAAAGGTCATCTTTTTAGTTTAGTTAAATTTTCTATTTCATTTGCAGAGAAGGTTTCCCTACATGATCCTGGAGGCTCTCGAAGTCACGAGCCACTGACCTGTGTCTCTGGGCTGCTGGAATTATGGGTGTTCACCATCATGCTCAGCTACTTGATTAGATCATTTCTTCCCTCTCCATCCTTCTCTCTTTCCCTCTCTCTGTCTCTCTAACAAATATAAGTACAAAAAACCAAAGAAGTGATCACTAAAGCTGCTGTCTCCCTCATTCTGTCTAGATCTCATCTGGCCATTGGCATTGACGGTCGGGATACCTGTAACATATGAAAAACCTTTGTGTGCTAAGCTAGGGCAGATGCTTACCCACATGATTCAGAACAGGCTCAACCTGCCAACGGCTCTGCAGAGAAGCATCACACCACACGGCTGTTGCTTGCATTGTTGTCAAAGGCACTGTCATGAGGGACTTGCTACTCAGCATGGAGGGCCCCTAAAGGGTGTCCTGGGCTTTGGTGATATTTGTGAGTGATTAGGATGGGGTGGGCTTCCCATATTGTCTTGAGAAGCTTTGGATGCTAGAAAATAATTAGGCACCTTTGTGTAATTTACTGCCAAGGTGACAAGACCAAGCGACAATGTTAATGGCATTCTCAAGCAGCCTCATGCCCCAGCTCCATTAGCAGCCTGTCCACAGTGACAGTGGAATGTGTTAATAGGTTCCAACAAATGGATTCAGACAAGGAGACCATGAAAAATAATAGCTTTCCCTTGGAGGCCTTCAGAATTCCTCACAAATTCTTACTATGGACTATTTTCCTGGGAGCTATTTGTGCTGGTAAAATATCTTATTTGGTTAAAGAAAAACCGTAAGATAGCATCAAGAACAAATAACATGAAGGGCACACATATCCAACAGTGTACAGGGGCTGAGAAACTGCAGATGGAAGCAGGGGTTCAAATGAGGGCCAGAGTCACTTGATATAGGGGAAAATGTTTGTTGTTCTTAAGCTCGTCAAGACCAAAGAAGCATTTGACCCAGAACCTTTAAGTGAGTAAACCATTCTTTAAGCTATTTTCTTTGGAAGGACATGGCTGGAAGAGGATTGTGGGGGCCCCATTGCCAGAGGACTGGTTGTTCATTAACTCTTTCATGGCACTTGTGAGTTGTGTTTAACCCACTGTAATGTCCTCGGGATCCTACCTTATTTCCTCACCCCCTTGTCCCTAAAGCACAGTGTACCCCAACACATCTGGACCTCAGCACTAGTCCCCTAGTTAATAGTAGGGTTTGGTTTCTCTAGGCAGTACAGACATCCAATCAGCTGCCAAGTAAGAAAACACAGTTCTGTTGATGTTTGTTAGGTAAGGATGGGAAATGCCTTTACCACTGTGGCAGATGACCGAGTCCTGAGAAGGTGTTGGGATTTTACAATATGTGACTTAAATTCACAGCAGCCTTGCTGGACAAGAAAAATGATCTGTAAGCAAGGCTGAGGAAGAGCAAGGCTAGATTGCTTTGCTAGGGAGGACATGGATGAAGCAGAAATCCAAGGCCAGGTAGGGAACAGGGAGGTGAGTCAGTATCTCACACGTGTCCACTGTGCTCAGATAATACTGGTTGGTTCTTTTTTTTTTTTTTTTGTTGCAGCACAGGGACATACATTCATCTCCTCCAGGGAGAATAGATATGTAGTAAAAAAGATCCAAATACCCAACTAGGCTTTTTTGGTGGCCAGTGACAAGGTGAGGTCAGTGGCCAGAGGCTTAAAAAAGTAGATGGTCTCATGGGGTGTGAACCAGCGGGAGGGGTGTGAACCAGCTGGGCTTCGGGTCATTCATCACTAGAATGAAATTTTAACTCTCTTGCTTACTAGAACTGTCATCCTGGATAATTTAAACATAAGTTATTTTGGTGCAAAAGTGGAGAGATTATTGTTCTTTTCAGGGCTCTTGTGAAGAATAAATAAATATATTAGAAAGTGTTTGTCACAAAGAAAGTGCTAAATGGTAGAAAACCCATCCTTCCTCTTCTGCTTTATGTCTAAATTTAGACCTTCCTTTCTTTCTAGAAAAGCAAGTGAGAATCCAGGGTGCATAAATCAGGACCCTCAAAGACAGGTCTGATGAGTCTTTGAAGTGATCAGACAAGGTATAGAATCCCTGAAGCAGGAAGAAGACACCCCCACAGACACAGCCATACATGCAAGCAAAACATCCATACACATAATAAAATTTCCAATATTCTAATTCTTCCTGAAGCTTAAATAAAGAATGGAAGATTAGTTGCCAGCCCTGGACAGGGACTTCAGCCCCTGCCCTGACTAAGTGAAGTAAGATCATGTTACTGGCGGCTTTGAGCCTTGTGCTGTCCAAGTGCACGATGTGGGTAAAACATCACCTGTTTAATGCTATGTTATAATAGCAGGGTAATATGGATGGAGCGGGCATCTAGAACAGCAGCCAGTACTCTCACAATCCTACACAAAAGCAGCCAAGAGGCTGTCCTTTTCTGCAAGCATTAGGTACAAGTTTATCTTCTCCCTTCATAATGAGAATAGTTAAGAGCACAGCTGTGAACTGGTGCCCATTGTCTTCCAGTAAGTTGTCCATCCCTTACAGCCTTGAGAAATGTGTAGACCGCTTTCAGGAGTTACATGTGAATGCAGTTGGGGTCCAGGGGACATTCCTCCTTTTCTGTCTTATAATTTATTGTTTCTCTTGTGTGATAGGAAAAGAACAATTTGTATCACAAGAAAACGCAGACTTTGGATCCAACAGTGCGTCTTTGTCCTCCTTTAGAGGAGAGATCTGCTCTGTGGTTCTGTGGAATTCCTACAGAGAAGCAACAGACTCAATTTTGGTTTAAATGTCTTGCTTACATCTCTGCACTGAGTAGCATGACATGGCTCGGAATAAACAGAAGTTATTTTGAGTGTTCTCCAAGACTGATTTCTGATCCCTGAACATCTTGGAAGAAAACCAGTCTAAGCAAAGCTACAAAAGCAAATTGAGTAGAGTCCACACTTTACCCCAGTACCAGGCTGACCTGCCTCTCTGGGCGTCTGGATAGTCATTCACTTGTGAAATGAAGGCACAGGACCTGGGAGCTTCTAAGATCCTGCCTTCTGGAAAATTCCTGATTTATGTTCCATCATCAAAGTCTGATGATTTTTACCAATAAATACACAAAATAAGTATCTTTAGTTCCACTGTAGGAAGAAGTCAGGAAAGACTTAGAACCACTTCTTAGCATAAAGAACTTGCCACCCTGACTTACGGATTTTACCATCACCAGGTCCCAGGTCCTAAGATGCCCTTTCTATTTTCCAGCTTACCCTCTTACCTTATCCTGACGACACTAGTTAGACTATGTGCTTCTCAGGACTTACAGATGTCACTCTGCTGAACCTACCCACTGCTCTCAGACCCTAGTGGGACTCTTTCCAGGGTTGGATGTTGGAGTCTGATTATAAATGATTCCCCTACCCCTACCGCCGAAGAAAGGCAGCCCTTTCCTATGTACTCTGTCTTCTGGCTTTCTTTACTGATTTCTCTCTTTCTGTGCGTGGCTGCCTCTCTTAGCAGAACTGAGATGTTCCTACACAGTCTCTGGATTCAATACTCCTGCCTTTGGGTTCTAATTCTACCACACACTGTGCTTACTGTGCTTAACAGGAAGTCACTGGGTCTCTCTGGGTGCAGATGTTTTCATCCTTTTGTCCCACTTGTGAATATTTTCCACTCAAGATTATTGTGATGAGACAATGCATGCAGCACTTAGCATGGAGGTAGGCAGGTTGAGGGAGAGCACCACATCAAAGCTGTCATTGTTACCTGTGTGGACTAGGATCTCAGCAAAACAGCCAGTAAACGAGTTCAGAATCAAAATACTTCTTCAGAACACGCCAATTAGAACAACACATTTTCTTGAAAATGTGTCTTAAACTGTTCCTGGCATGGAAGGCACTGAGAATAAACTCACCCCCGACCAGCCGTGGGGCAAGAACTGGCCTTCAGCCCAGTATTTGCCATTGATGAAGAAGAGGCCTGCGATCATGATGAACACCCACACTGCCAGGTTCAGCACATTGAGGACGTTGTTGAAGCCCACAGAGTTCTTTACTCCCAGGGCCACGATGATGGTCACGATGACCGCAATCACCAGAGCCAGAAGGTCTGGGTATGATTCCTCCCCTTTCCCTAGAGGAGAAAGATGTGGTTAATATTGTCTAAAGAGAAGAAGGTGCCCCATGGACCCATTCTACCCCTTTGCATCTGGGTTGTTACAACCCTTAGCGTGGTGGTTAGTCTGTCTGTCTGTCTTTCTCTCTCTGTACACATAACATGTCACTGTTATGGTCCATAAGCAGATATAAGTGTTTATCTGCAAATGAGGAAATTTAGGACACAGATAAGGTGACCTGATGCCATAGATCGAATTTCAGGGCATGTCACAGTGTACCCGAGGAGTCAGGGCAAGCACATGTACAGTCAGGAGTATCTTGGGACAGTTGAAGCACACAGATAAGTCTAACCTAGTGCTTGACAATTCCTTCATCTTCATTATTGTTAGCTTTGTAGGTCCTGGTGGCTTAGACCATCCATTGCCCAGTGGACTCCTGCCCTCTACAGAGAGGAAGAGGCATTGCCTCAGCAGCCAGGGAGCCCGGATTCCAGCTGGACTTTTGCCAGCAGCCTCGGCTGCAAAATGAGTGACATGGATGACTGATTTTGGGTCATTTCAGAATTAAAATGGTATGAAATCTGAATGAAGCCACAATTATGCTTGTCACTGTGGCATTGGGGTGAACAGCAAGAAAAAACTTATTTTTGTTATTTGTAATTCTCTGTCTCTGTCTCTCTGTCTCTGTCTCTCCCTCTCCCTCTCCCTCTCCCTCCCCCCTCTCTGTGTTTGCACACATGTGTGTGTGTGCCTGTGTGTGAGTCTGTGCACATGAATGCAGGTAGAGGACTTGGCCTTGGATGCCCTGAAGCTGAGTTATAGGAGGCTGTGAGCCACCTGACATGGATCTTGGGAGCTAAACTCAGGTTATCTGGAAAAACAGCAAGTGCTCTTAACCACTGAGCCATTTCTTCAGCCCTGGTCAGCATTTTTGTTAAGTAGTTTTTGAGGTAAGTGCACTGAAATCAAATGATTTGACTGAGAGCCTTGGAATTAATTTTGTGCGCTCTCTCTCTCTCTCTCTCTCTCTCTCTCTCTCTCTCTCTCTCTCTC
>NW_021604564.1:13866710-13878181 GCF_004785775.1 Grammomys surdaster | reverse complement strand
CTCTCTCTCTCTCTCTCTCTCTCTCTCTCTCTCTCTCTCTCTCTCTCTCAACTCAAGGTCCTAAATGGACCACACAAGCACTGTACTGCTGAGCTCCATCCCCAGCTGTCTTGGAAAATTCTGAGACAAGACTGCAAAGCTTCTTGAGCTATTTGTATGAACCCTGTGAATACAGAAGGATGTACCAGGCATCAGGATGGAAATCTGGTGGCAAGTGACAGCGGGTCTGTCTCCTGGTATTTGTTCGATGACCTTTAACCACTATTTGTTTGATGAACTTTAACCACTCAGCCCTTGTTCAGTAATAGGTTGCCCTGTGGAAGTTAGTTGGACTGGAATCTGTTTTGTTCCTTAAAATTGTTTATTTGGAAATGAAAACATTTACTTATAAAAAATATTATATAAAAAATGTACAATGAAATCATGGTAAAGTTTCTCCAGTTTTGGTTGATTTTGTGTTTAGATAGTTGCTGGCAGGATGCACATGCAGTATAGCCATGTCCTATGATATGCGACACTGCATTATAAATTAATATATTGTTCATACTATGTCCTCTTTAGTCATTGTTTTAGTTGCCAGCCACATAATATGCATAATATGCACACAATTCACATGGCCATTTGTCCCACTGAAGAAAGTTTAAAAATTATTACAGTTGAGCACCCATAATCTAAAAATCCAAAGTTTAAGATGCTCTGGAATCTGAAACTTTTTGAGTGGCCTCCACAATGCTACAAGTGACAGAATTCACACATACAGTGAAACTTTATATAATATATTGAATAATATTATCTTCAGGCCATGTGTTGGAGAGGTACCTAAAGAACTAATGAATTTTATGTCAGACCTGGGTGTCACTTGCCAATCCCAACGTTTTATCACTTATAGATTTATATTTCAAAGTCTGAAAAAACCCTCAAGAATACTGATTCCAAGAATCTCAAATAAGCTGTGTGCATCCTTTAAAGACCAGGATGAACACATTTTTGTATGAAGTATTCATGAAAATTAGAATAATTTACCTAGGGCGAAGAATTGCTTTATAAAAACAAAAGGAAGCATTTAACATTCTTGACACATTTTTTCCAAATTGGGGTGTGTGTGTGTGTGTGTGTGTGTGTGTGTGTTCTGGAGATATCAAACTCAGGTCCTCATGCTTGCCCAACAAATACTTTACCCACTGAGCAATGTCTCCAGCCTCTAAGCTGCATTCTTAAAGGGGAATCTATTCATCTGGCTCATGAATTTGCATGTTAGGGGGAAAGGACCATGCCATCTCACCCAGGCCGTTGAGGGTTCCCACAGTGTCCACCATCCAGCGGCTGATGGTGTGGTTTGCCAGGGAGTCAAACATACTGCTCAGGGCACTGGCACCAGCCGCAGTGCCAATCAGGTACTCCAGGATCAAGTTCCAGCCAATGAAAAATGCCACAAACTCTCCAACGGTGACATAGCTGTAGGTGTAGGCAGATCCTGTGGTCTTGGGGACTCGAACTCCAAACTCTGCATAGCACACACCTACAAGGGACAAAGAAAACAGACAGCAGGTTTCTAGAAATAAGCTAACAACATCTTGATGCCTGACATTTTAAAGAAGATAGTAGGAATCTCTGCCTTATTAGCACCAGTACTCAAAAATTTATGTATAGCCACACATCAAGGATGATGGAGACATGTCTGTGAAATGTGTTATTAGGCAACTTCCTTGCTCTGAGAGTACTGTGGTGTGCTTGTACAAACGCAGTTAGAATAGCTTGCTGTATGTAGGCTATAAACCTATGTATGCCAGACAGATACATACACATAAATAAATACGTATTATATAGCATATTACTCTGAGGGCCATGATGAATAAATGAAATACAGGAGAAAACGCTAGAAGGAAGAGGCACTGCTGGTGCAGTGCGGCATGCTGCTTTACCGTAAACTTTTCCTTTTATAAGAGCGAACCTTAATATACTGATAAAAGAGTGCATCATGAACCAAAAGCCAGTAATGGAGGCATTTTATTATCCTTATCAAGTATTGCGTCCTGTACACAGCTGTATGTGTTATGCATTTATACTGCTGGCAGAGCGGTGAGTCTGTATCTGTATCACCACAGGCATGCTGCATGGTAGACATCACAGGGTCCAGCAGCTTCATGGTCTAGTCAGTAGCAACCTCTCAGCTCCATGAAGGTCTCATGGGACTAAAATCATGTAGGTGGCTATCACTGACTAAAACATTGTTTTGTGAACAGTGTGTATATGACACCATTTCAAGCCTTTCTAGCCATACCCAATCTCGCCTCCTAAGAAACATAGCTTGGTTGTTTGTTTCTTTGGACCTTTTGAGAGAAGAGTCTCACTGTGTGGTCATTCTACTTTGGTTTCTGTTGCTGTGATGAAACACTCTGGCCAGAAGCAACATGGGAAGGAACGGCTCACCCTTTCAGTTCACAATCTATTTTTAAGAGAAGCCAGGAAAGGACTCGAGGCAGGAATGTTGGGGCAGGAACCATGAAGAACACTGCTCACTGGCTTCTTGTCTCTGGCTCATGCTTAGTCGGTGTGAGCCAGAGACATCCTGTACATTCTGGGACCACATGCCCAGTTAGCACTGCCCACAGTGAGCTGCCCTCTTTACAACAACCAAGAAATCCCTGCAGGACAGTCTGGACTGGAGAATCCCTCAACTCCCTCTTCCCAGGTGACTCTCAGCTGGATAGAATTGACAATAAAAACTAACCAGGCTAGTAGCCCTGACTGGCCTTTGACTCACTATGTAGATCAGGCTATCCTCTATTTAATGATAATCCTAATGCCTCTTCCAAGTGCTGGGATTATAGATATGCATTACCTTGTCTGGCTTTCAAAACCCTTTTGATCATTGTACTTGGGAAGGAATGGGAACAAATTCTTCTGAACTATTGAGAAGTAAACTTTATTTAGAAAAAAAAGTCTTCATTTGTTGCACGTTTCTATTAAATTCTTTAGGTGGGAGAAGTCCTGAGTGCAGGTCTAACTGGAGCTGACCCCACCAATGATGGTGGGTTAGACTGCACAGTGATGTCTTCCTTTTAGTTTTATACATTATAGAAGATGCTCTTCTGTTGAGAGTGATACTTTAAGCTAGCTGTGGAGGTGCTGCACTGTACCTAAGGGGAAGCCAAATACGCACAGATAAAGTTAATTAATAAAGATGAAGTTCATTAATAAAGGAAATTAGCATACAGCCCAAATTGGACAAGGCTCAGAGAATATCATGGAAGAATGTAAGAGGCGGAATAAGATGCCCTCTGGACATGGCAGGGCTGTAACGCCCGTGAGCTCTGTGGCAGGTGCCGCTTGTATAAGCTCTGCACAAGATCAAGCCAGTTATCATCCCACCATGGGGCAGCGATGAGGCTCCAACCCTAAGTGAGAGCTATTGGCAGTTGATGACTGCTGGAAGAGAGGGAGAGGAGTCATTTTTTATGGATGCAGCCTCTAGTCGGTTGCTGATGCGCTGGTAGATAGCTCTGCCCCCGTGCACATATAGTCAGTATCGATTGGATCCAGTGGGCTGTAAAGGAGTGCTATGAAACAGTCTTCTGGACTTGACATGACCATTGCAGTCACAAACACAGCAGCTGTGGCTTCCTGCACGAGATGGGCCTGTCTATGCCATCATGGAGGGGTGAGGGGCTAATGAGGCCTCACTCTTCCCAGGGGGTTACTGGGAGCTAATGGATTCTGGAGGAGCTGAATGCTTTTCTTCAGTGGTGTAGCCACTCGATAGGTCATCTATGCTTCATTGAATAGTCTCTTTTCTATGCTCATATGATAACCCTAATTAAACTCTGGGAGACACACACACACACACACATACACACACACACACACACACACGTGCATGAACCATAGAAGCAGAAGGGGAAAAATTATTTTCTTTCTATATCCCATTGAAGAAAAAACATTAGGTGCACAAACATTCTCACAGGTGATCTTTTCACTGAGGATTAAAATTGGTTGTGATTCACCCTTGAATGCCAGTTACCCTACATGGAAAGATTTCCCATTAACGTGTAGCTCAATTCCCTACCTACTTAGCAACAAACTTAGCATTTTTCTAAATAACTACTGACTTCCTAATTCCCCCACATGGTGCAACCGTCACATCACACACCTACTAAATAGGCTACTCTAGCACGTGCTACAGGCACAACCTGCAAGTAGCAAAGATCTCCTGACCCTGAAACATTTGTTTGACAAGGGAAGGAGTTTAATGCAGAACCAGTCCCATGTTACTGAGTATTTATGAGATATCCTTTGGTGTCCTGGAGGGGTAAGCCTGGTCTTCATGGTGACAGCTCTATCTGTGCTGGTGGGAGTCCGAGGCACAGTTTCCTCTCATCTCAGAGGACCAGGAAGAAGAGAGCTTAGCTGGCAACACACTCTGTTACATCATCCAAAGGCCTATCTGTCTCCGGTGGTCCACCACCTCTATCTGCCAGCCATGCCTTCCTTTTCAATGGTTCTACACCCCTTCAAATAGCACCACCAGCTGGAGACACAGAGTTTAAACACAGGAACCTATAAAGAATGTTCAACCTTTAACACTTGTCAATTGCTCATCAGGATTGTTGAGTTCGAGGGGATGTAATTGAGTTCCAGAAATGAAGTTATGTGCTCACTTAATGATAAAGTTGGGGCTGCAACCAAATTTTAATAATCAATCTTGACAGCTTTCCAATTCACTCATTTCATTTATCCAAGTCACTTGGAAAGTAACATCTCTGCCTATCCATGTTAGAGTTTAGATAAAAGGTAAACAAGAGAAATGCAGCCCTCCATTTTGGTGGGCCTTTATAATCAGCTTCTTAAACTGTACCATAGCCCTATATGGGGTTGGATTCTAGTTTCCTTTCTGTTTCTATGATAAAACATTGTGGCTAAAAGGAACTTAGGAGAAGAATGAGTTTATTTCAGCTTTACAGGTTACAGTCTATCACTGAGAGAAATCAGGGCAGGAACTTGAAGGAGAAGCCATGGAGGAATGCTGCTAGCTGACTCACTCATGTTTAGCTAGCTTTCTAATTCAGCCAATGGCTATTTGCTTAGGGAATGGTGCTCCCCATAATGGGCTGGGCCTTCCTGCATCAATTGACTGTCAAGACAACACCCCCACTGACATGCCCACGGGCCAATCTGATCTGGAAAATTTCTCAGTTGATATTTCTTTCTCCACTGATTCTAGGCTGTGTCAAGTTGGCAGTTAAAGCTGACTAGGACAGGCTGCAACGAAAATGGAACGAAAAGGTTGACAACAGTAAAAGTTTTCTATGTATGCAATGATTCCAAATTAATTCAAGATTAAAGGTGCGTTGAAACCTGAGTGTCTCTGGCCATGCTCACTTGGGTTGCACGGCCTGACTTCATTTCAGCCTTGGTTCTGAACACACAGCTTGTGCATTGTACATATAAACATTTGTAAGTGCCACACAAAGCCAACTATAGTGATCTAAAACACCTGGGCTCAGATTGGAGGCCATCACTTGCTATTGTGTTAGCTAGTTTTATTTTAACTTGACACAAACTACAGTCATTTGAGAAGACGGGACCTCAATTGAGAAAGTGACTCCCCTCGATTGGCCTGTAGGCAAGACTATGATGCATTTTTCCTGATTGATAATGGATGAGGGAGGGCTCAGCCCATTGTGGGTGGGGCCACCCTGGGCTGGTGGTCTAGGGTCATGAAAGAAATCAGGCTGAGCAAGCCTTGGGAGCAAGCCAGTGAGCAGCGCTCTTCCATGGCCTCTCATCCAACCCTGCCTCCAGGTCCCTGCTCTGTTTTAGTTCCTGCCCCGACTTCCTTCAATGACGGATGGATATGAAACCATAAGCTGAAATAAAAATTTTCCTCCCTAGTTACTTATGGTTATGGTGTTTTGTCACAGCAGTAGAACCCCTAAGACAGTTATGAATTACATCATGTTTACTGTGTACATAAAATTTTCTGCTTTTACAGAAACAACGGCTTAAATACATAGAAAAAAATTTTAAATGTTTTCCTGCTGTCATTCAGCAGCATCTAAATATCAAATTAGTATAACTTTGAATTATGATGTGTTAGAATGTACGGTTTTTTACAAATTGTTTCTGAGTTGATGACCAGTTTATAAAAAAAAGTGTTAAATGAATTTTCATTTGAAATTAGGATAGGATTTCTAAAATTTCCTTAAACATACTTCTATTTTGTACTACATATTAGTGTGGGACAATGTTCTTAGCATTGACACTTAGAAAATCAAAATACATGCTGGGTGGTGGTGGTGCACGCCTTTAATCCCAGCACTCGGGAGGCAGAGGCAGTCAGATCTCCGAGTTTGAGGCTAGCCTGATCAACAGAGTAAGTTCAGGACTGACAAGGACAGCCAGGACTACACAGAGAAGCCTTGTCTGTAAAAGCCAAAACAAATTTAATATACAAACTCTGAAATTGTTGAACATGATTTGTATTCTAGAGCAACAAAATATTCAACCAAGAACATCCATCTCCTATAAAGATAGAATATTTAATTTTACAAGTTGCTTCTGAGTTGGTGACCAGTTTATAAATTATTTTAAATTATTTTTTCTTTGAAATTAGGGTTGACTTTTTGAAATGGCCTTAAACATTTGTGTGTGTGTTGTGTGTGTGTGTGTGTGTATTTGTAGGCCAGAGCACAACTTTTCAGAAGTCTGCTCTCTTCTTCTTCTATTTGGTTCTGGGGAATTGAACTCAGATTGTTAGGCTAGGTCTTTACTCAAAGAGTCATCTTGCTGGCCCATGAATGGAAATGTTTAATGAAGTAATTTTCTAGCTCTTCAGTCTGAGGCCCTGTTGGGCTGCCCTTGGGTGGTAGGATGGGCTGACTGATGAGTTAGTGGTTCCTTACCTCTCTATCCAGTTCTGGCTTATTGTTAATTATCTACCAACCCTAAGCCACAAGAGGGACCACACTGGACCACGCTAGTGTGATGTGCCACTGAGCCCTAGGCATGGCTTTGACAATGTCTTCTCCAAAAAAGGCATTTTGCTGAGATCGATGCCACCTGCTTTCTTACTTTCAAAAAACATCTGTTTCTTTCATAAGTCTCCAGTGGGCTAAGCTATTCTTGCATATATTACCAGGTGGCTGGTCCTTTTGAAATGTAATTAGGACTGAGATATGACGAGAAATTATAGGACTTCAGAGTGAAATAGTGTGGCTAGTTTGGAAACATCTGTTTTTTCCGTGACATTGAATTCCAGATGCCCAAGTGTCTCCATCCCAGCTGTTTCCCCTGAGAAGCAGGCTTCTGGACTAAGAAACACTTTTCTAGTCTCAGGTTACATGCATCTAATCCAGATAAACTTGCACTTATGCCCTCTTCCTGATGCTCTTGGCTAGCCAGAGCATGAATAGCCTACATGCTTTTTTTAGGGTAGGATGCATCGGGCTGCATCTCCCTCCCCCTCCCCACCACCAGCTCTAACCTGAGCAACCTTGCTCACCCGTTGCCTATCACAGAAACCCAGGCAATTTTTACAAATGTGTCTGGAAGAGAAGCAATTTGTCTGGGAGCACTTCTCTTTCTTTGTGTCAAAGAAGAGACTTATGATTTCTCTGCCAAACCAGGGCCCAGACAGACAGTAACTGCCTATGTTCAGGGACAGCCAGCACCATCGATCAGGGAGAGCCTGACACCATCAGTTATTGAACTCATAGGACTCTAATTAAAGTTGGGTAGGGAACAGAGAACCCCCAAACACCCAAACCATGGTACCAATATACTGACATTTAAATGAGAAGAAAATGGGTTATCCTAATAGAGAATTGACCCCTACATCAGGTCAAGTGGAATAATTTGTTCACTAAATGCATGAATAGCCTACACACCTACTCTTTTTCCTTGAAATCCCCATCTTTGAGAATATTTCAGAGATTACTAGAGGTATAGTTTCCACCTTATGATGAGTTCAAACTTTTCTTGTGGTTTGCTTGTGCTATGATTAGTAATCATGGCTAATGCAGGTCTCAGCTGGTTGTGTCTAATGAACTGTGTGGTGTCTAACAGTGGAATGATTGTGCCTAATGCTTCAAGGGTTAGTTGTCCATGAGCTAATCACTTGACATAAGTTGGAACTTTCTGGGCCTTAGTTCCCCACCTAGAAAATGGCAATGATGCCTATTGTGTATGTTAATTCTGGTCTTGGAGAGACACATATATGGTCTCCAGTATAAGCTAGGGAACCCTTCATGGCTCTATAGCTTCTATTTACAGAGGGAATGTCTTGGCCAGCGGCACCTCTTGGAGTGTTGAGGCAGGAGTATTTGCATCAGAGAAGGGTTAAGAGACGTACGCAAGTGTTGCTGGCTGATGGTTTCAGGGACTCGGCACTGTCAGAACAATTGGGAGCCATTCTAGTTGTCTAGCCCAGGCTGTGTCTGCTCAATGCACTTCTGAAACAGAACCTAAACACTTTTCTTCCTGGGTTTTATGCTTTTAATAGAAACCATTTGTTCTGCTCCATGCCTTCCATGAGAAATAGTGAGAGAAATCTCCCACTTCTTGGTAATCCGTTAGGAGAACTGCTTCTCTTTCTCAAGGTGACTCTTGTAACTGGGCTGCAAAGACCTTTGGCAGAAAGGACAGAGAGAGGGAGTTGAGGTGGTGACAGCTTGCTATTCTCTCCCCAAGTACTTTTCAACACTACCTCTTGAGAAGCAGGGGAGGAACCCCTCTCCTTTCCTTCCTCCCTCCTCCCTCTCACTTCCTCTCTTTCTCCCTTCCTTTTAAGACAGGGTCTCACTACAGAGCTCTGGCTGTTCTGGAACTATGTAGACCAGGCTGATCTTGAACTCAGAGGGATCTGCCTACCCCTGCCTCTGGAGGGTTGATGACATTTAAATGAGAAGGAGACGTACTTCAGTGCATCTGAGGTGCAGGTGAGATTACCAGCACATGGACAGGAACCTTCTCAACACACATCTAAGGAGAGTAGTGCACAGCCACGTTTCAACTTGGATCTTCCCAAAGCCCTTTGAGTTTTCAACCTCCTTCAAGTTGGGACAGCATGGAGGGAGGGGCGGCATGGGCCAGGGACTCTCAGTTTAGGGGTCTTGTGAGAGAATTACGTGGATATGAGGCTTTGTTTACAGACTTACTTCCATCTACCAATGTTTTCTTTCTCCCCTGTGTATAAAAAGACTCATTTATTTGTACTTTATATGTACATGCATGCCTGAATGTGTTGATGTGCACATGTACAGGTACTCATGGAGACCAGAAGGCCTCAGATTCCCTGGAACTGGAGATACTGGTTATGAGCTCTCTGATGTAGGTGCTGGGAACCAAACCTGGATCTTCTGCAAGAATAGTTAAGCAATGTTAGTTGCTGAGCCATCTCCCTAGGCCCCCTTCCTTTCTATGCAAATCTGAGCTCTAGGAAGTATAAGTACAAATGCTGTGTTTTCAAGTGAGAATGTTGCCACATGCTCACCTGTGCACCTTGAAGAATGAAGCCTTGTGAATAGTGGTAACCGGGTTTTCTGACACAAGCGACAGATAGTGGTCACCAGGTTTTCTGACACAAGTGACAGACACAGGCCAGGATTTCTCTTTTCAAAAGTCTTACCTATAGGCATCTAATAGACAGCCCCTGCTAAATCTGACAGCACTGGCACCTTCTTATCTGAGTTTTGAATGAGGGAATGACAGAATGAAAGAGTCCCTTGAACATACTGGTGGCTTTTTGAAAAAGACACTTATTCTAAGTGAGTCATTGAGAATGCTCTTGTCCGGATTTATAGAATTCAACTGCATTAACACTGTGGTTAAGACAACTTAGAAATGTTTTTAAAGGAGCAGGTATTTGTTCTGGAATGTACAAGAGAATTTCGTTATGCTGTTAAGTTTTTTAAGTCTGAGGGCTAGGGCTGTGGAGACCACTCCGTTTGCCCTGCAGGCCTGAGGATCCAAGTTCAATCTCCATACCCCTCCCCCAACATACACAAATGCTGGACATGGTTGTAGTGAGAATTTTGATTTCTTTAAAAACCCAGTTGTGTTATGTGACTATGTTTTTATTTTAATCCTAGGTGTGGGATAAGAGGCACTACACGGCAGGTGATTATGATTTACCTTGTGCACTAGCAGGGGCATGTTTTTTTTTTTTGCCAGCTGAAGATAGTTTAATTTGGGGGGGCTCTGAAGAGAGTATAAATGAGAGGATCCCAAGAAGGTCTGTGGCAGCTACTGCCCTGCTACTGTCCCACTCCCCACTGCTGCTGGTTCATCAGATGCATTTGCTGTTGCATTTGTTATTGCTGTATTGTTAGATATTCTGACAACAAAAACTTGCCCTAAGGAACCTAAAGCCCCCAGTCAGCAGGAAGTAGCTTATAGAAGTCTACGCCCCTTTCCTCTCTAACCTTCTTTCTCTCCAGCCTAGTGTTGGGGGTTGGAAGGAATTAGCGTGGAATAGGGGTTAGAAGGGAGGTAGAGGTGTGAGAATCCAATAAAAAAGCTTAAAAGACTATGCCAACACATGGTTACTTGTACTTATTGTCCCAGTAGTGGGGGGACGAGGATTCCTGGGACTCACTGGTCAGCCAGCGGCGCTTGATGGTGAGTTCCAGACCAGGCGGAGACCCTGTCTGTCTGTCTGTCTATCTATGCTTGAGGAATGCTACTGGAGGTTATCCTTTGACATCTGTGTGTATACACAGATGTACCCTTGAACCCACAGAAATACCTATACACACATTCACACACATACAGATAAAATATGAAATTATAAGCTGGGTCATTTAAAATCAATATCTTAAGATATATGAATGCAGTCAATATTTCTAAGTGAATGCATTTTAAAATAGAAAGAGTAAATAGGCTCTAAGGACAGATTTTACATATGTGTGCACATAAACATGGAATCGGCCCCTGGACCTCAGCCTTGGAACCCAGCAGTAGACAGCAATGCCTGCCAAACAGAAACAAAGACAGAGCAAGTCAATAGTCCCAGGATACGTCAGGGAAAGTCCTTGTACTAACCTTGCTTTTTGAGTTTTGTACTTCTGCTTCTTGCTAACTGTTCTTGCTAACTGATGTGTGCCAACCCAGGATATGGTTTTTGGGCCAAAATGTCAAGAATCATTAGAGTTGAGGCTTGCATGATTTAGGCGAATTCTGCATGCAGCCACTGGTCACCATAAAGGCTTTCTATTTGACTTTAGTCCATGTGTCCTCTGAAGGAGTACACACACACACACACACACACGTTTAAGTTATGAATTCATATTTAGTTACTTTGAAGGGGACCTTTTGTCCAGATCTGTGGAAATGGTCAGCGGTGCAGCATCAGCAATACAAGGTAGCAATTACATTCTCCATACAACATTGGATCGTAACATCAGTGATATGCAGTAGCAATCACACTATCCATACAGCACAGTCAGTACTGGGTCATAGCATCAGTGACACAC
>NW_021604564.1:13844554-13866700 GCF_004785775.1 Grammomys surdaster | reverse complement strand
TATCCATACAGCACAGTCAGTACTGGGTCATAGCATCAGTGACACACAGTAGCAATCACACTATCCATACAGCACAGTCAGTACTGGGTCATAGCATCAGTGATATGCAGTAGCAATCACATTATCCATTCAGCACAGTCAAGCCTATGACCAGGAAAAAGGCAGATGGAGGACTCATTCAGTTTCTTGCCATTTTCTCTTCTCCATGCTAATGCCACTATTAATGTTATGGTATTTGCTTCCATTAGAACCCAGAGACTGCCATCTCCATGTCAAAGGTGGCCTTTTATCAGTCTCCGTGGCTTGCATGTGCTGTATCCTGCTTGCTAGTATGAAACCTGTCCTTCCTTTCCACCCACTGCTCTGCATCCATTCCTTTCTCCATGCTGCTTCCTTAATTCATCTCCACCCGTGTGTAACAAAGTTCTGCCCACTGCTTTTTTTCTTTTGATGTTCTCATTTCCTGTGTCATGCAAATGGAATTTGCTGGAAGATCTCTGATTCTCTTGGGTAGCTGTGACCCCTTAGCTCCTGTCCCTGGGTAAAAGGAGTGGGCCAATGTTTGAAGCTGATAGACTGGCACCATCAAAGCTGTCGAGCTGCTGAGGGCAGCCAGTTAGACACAGGGTGCAAAGTTCAGGCCACCGAGGTGAGGGCTGGGGCTTGCCATTCACTCTTACTCATTAGCTTTCCTGCCTCAGATGCTTATACCACGGTCATTTGGCAGTGCCAGGCCTTGCTGCTCTGTGTGTTTGCCTAACACTTTGCCATGGGAGCTTCTTTATTTTCCCTTAGTCTCACACCAAGACTTACAATTATCGTATTTGCTAATATACATGGGTTTGAGACAGCCTATTTGTATGTTTGAAAGCACAGCCTTTTAGAAGGGGACTGTCCCTGTAGAAAAGATAATTCTTCTGGCTTCGATACCTTTAAGGAGAAAAGTATACTGCTTTTGTACAAGGTCTACCTGCAGACACATGCACAGGAAGCCTGCTTCTTTAATCTTTTTTGCTAGGGGTAGACTTGGGGCTTACGATATGGAATCCTGGCTAGCTCATCTGCGTTAAGAAGGGCCCTCACTTCATCAGCTTAGAGTGGTAATAGCAGTAACAGTGTGACTATTACTGGCCAGAGTTCTGTGTATGGGCTCCATTAAGTACTTTACATATATAGTCATAATCTTCAAAATAGCTATAGTTAATGAAACCTTTATTATATTCACTTAAATATGACAAATCCAAGATCTAGATGGGTTGCTAGGACTTAGTCTGTAAGTTAGTCCATAAATTATTGGTGTGGACGTGGAAAGGAAGGTAAATATAAAAGAATAAACAGCTCTTAAATAGAGGTGATTAATCCAGGGCTCCTGCCATATCCAGCCTCCCCAAGGCTGAGGGATTAATGTCCTGGCCCGGCTGTAACTTCCCACCTGTTTGGAATGCTCTAGGTTGAGCACATTTGGAAGTCACATAAGGAGTAAGCCACAGGGCAGGGCTTGCACAGAGACATCGTGGGTGCACAGACTAGTTAATTGTACCTGGCCTCCAGATGCCACGGAATAGATGGGGCTGAGAGTTTGCATGTGGGGAGACAGGGATTCTGCTCTTTAAGTCGCCACTCTCCCTCCATTCTATTTCATTCTAATTCTCACTACAGGCCATCTAATCCAAGCCCTTCATTTTACAGAGTGGGGAATAGACTGAGAAGTGGGATGGCCTGTCCAAGGACCCTAAGGTGCTGAGGGGCACAGCTGAGTGAGGTCTTAGGTGCCCTGACTTTTCAACCCAGGCTTGGTTGGCTTTGGTAGTGTTCAAAACTGCTTCACAGATGATCTCTTGCTTTTCTGCATAGATCTCAAACCCTTGCTTTGTCTCAGAGTTCTTTCCCATGTTTAGTGGTAGTTCTCACCACGCTGAGTGCAGAGTGAAGGGTCTGTCTGTCTGTTTCATTGCCATTGGACTGCTCATGCTACCATGGTCTGTGGAAGGTGTAAAAGGAGCCCACATTTTCCTGAAGAAAACTGTTTCTCACCATCAGAGATTTGAGAAATGTGCAAATTTCTACTGAGATGCACATACCTTCTCTGAACCAGTAACTGACAACCTTCCTCTAAGGCTGTCAATCAAGCCTCTACAGCAGAGTGCCATGACCTTCAAGTGCCTTCCTTTTTGCTGCTGACAGGTGATAGAAGACACTGAGCTTAGAAGATATTTTCATGACCCAACGTAACGGAAGTTTTGACCCACAAAAGTGATCAGTAGCTCAGGGAGAGCTGTGGCCTTCGTTCAAAGCTCAAAATTAGGGAGGGTTCCTTGGCTGTTAGGTTTGATGCTGAGGTTTGTGATTTGGGAGTGTGAGTCTTGTTCAACCTGCTTGCAGACATTGACCCCAGGAGCCAGGCAGAGCCAAAGTATTCCTATAAAATCACCTATGACCTCTGAGCCTCAGCATTGTTATCTGTAAAAACGAATATTATAATGCAAACGATTATTTGGTGGAGTTCTTGAAAATTATCTTCCATGTGTTCCCACATGTATGGAGGTCAGAGGTCAATTTGTAGAACTGGTTCTCTACTCCCAGTAGGGACGGAACTCAGGTCATCAGGCTTGAAAGCAAGTGCCTTTACATACGATCCAGTCTCAGCAGTGTGGAGTTTTGTTGTTGTTATTTTTGTTGAGTTTTAAGTTGTGTCATTGTCACACAGCTGATGCCAGGCATATCATATTAAAAGTCTTCAAGAATTTAGTTACGATGATGACGATACACGGGAACCACTAATACACCTAGTGTGAGGTTGCACTGCATCCATTGTACATTTGTTCAACAGACATAACAGCAATAATAAAGGCTGACATTCAGTGAGGGTCTTACTGTGCTTTAGCCTTCAGAAACCCACACATCCTGGGCTGGCTGCTACCCTTATTAAGATTCCAGCAATGTATTTGGAGAGCTGGTCAACCCTAGCTCTGAGGGTGGGTATGCATTTGCTCATTCATTCCCTTACCACTCTCTTAAAAGTAGACTTTCCCCATCCTGGTGTGGTAAGGAGAAACAGAAAGGTGTGGTAAACAGAAACCAAACACCAGTCCTCCTGGTTCATCCCCAGGCCATTTTTCCCTGGAGGAGTGAAAATGATTTGTTGCACTAAAAAATGAAATTGGAACTCATCATAATTTGTATCGGCACTATATATATGTATATATATATATATATATATATATATATATATATATATATATATGTATATATGTATGTATATGCAGATATGCAGCCATGTCTCTCTCTATACTTTGACTCTTTTTTCTTGACTGTGACATAGCAGCCTGTAGTTACTAGGAGACTATATCAGAACTGGGAAAAATGGCTTTAGGAGCAAGCCAGCAAGGTTGGAAAGACAGACACTCAACTCAGGCTCACCATGCTCCCTTGTGTTCCCTCCCCCAGGAGGTCCATCACTACCAGTGCACCTGAGGACAGGTGGAGGTGCTGACTACACACCATTAAATAGGTATGTCCAACCTGTGACATTATATCACAGTGTCATCATGTACACGGTTCATGCTTAAGAACTGTATTATTCAGTTACAAAAAAGTTGCAAAACTCCCTCATGTTTACTGTCTTGTGCTGGAACACATTCATTATTACACTCATGGCTTGTGTGCTACAGGTCAGACATGCCTGCCCAAGTCTAATGTCAAGACATATGCTAACATGCTAAGAAAAATATGCCCAGTATCCTGGGCTTTAAATCAACATCCCTCTGTCTCTATGTCTGTCTGTCTCTCTCGGCACATGAGTGTGCTATGGTGCCTTTACAGATGTCAGAGGACAATTTGTGGGTGTTGGTTTTCGATTTCTACCACATGGATTCCAAGGATGAATCTTAGGTCATCAAACTTAGTGGTGAGCCATCTTGATGGCCTGGGATGGGTTTTTAATTATCTTTTTTTTCATGATCAGAGAACTGGCATCAAGTAATCAATCCTTTTCCACTGAGGTTTCTGGCTTCCATGAGCCAAAGGTAGCCTCCTGAGAAGAAAGAGCTTTGGGTCTTACAGTTTCCAGTCTCAGTTCTGGTTCTTACTAAAGAGCAGACGTGGGACTTGCAGGAAGTTCTTTTTGACTGTGGCTCTGTCCGGAGCCAGCCTTCCACAGTGAGTGGGTGAAGATGGAAGGATGCTGTGTCCACATGTGACATCAGCTCTCACAGGGGTCCTGGGTGGTCCATCATGCTGCTTTTCTATCTAGATCCTCACTTTCTGCTGTCAGAAGTATGTTGCCAAATCCGTCATTCTCATGCTATTTCAAAATACTCATCCATTACATGTCTTTTCAAGGACAGATGGGGCATGTCCTCCTCTTGCTCACTGTCTTTAACTCACTCAAACCCTCTCCATTCTAAGCTTTATTTGACTTTCACTGTCAGAGCTCAGAGCCCTGAGCCCCACAGTCTCTCCGATGCCTCACCATTATGGCACATCTGGTTTTCTACCTTCATTGTGTCTCTCTTCTTTGTGACTAGAATATGTATCTGCTTACGTCATTGAACTTCTCCATGCCTACAGAGTAACATCTAACCTCAAGTTGGCGAGTGTTAGGGGTTGACCACCCGAGCTGTCTCCCAGGCCCATTAGTTCAGTTTTAATCATACAAACAAAGAAACTACACATCAACCTAGGGGAAGACCCACCATGCTTGATGCTTCCCCTTCTCAGGCTCATGAGTGTCTCTTGGGACTTTGAATGGGCAGCTGTTGTGGGCACAATAACTTGGCTTTGTTTCATCTGTATCCAAGTAAATTAGAGAAGCCATTCTGCCTCTACCCACTCTCCACAGAGCTGTAGGTAAGAATCAGGATGAAAAAAAATGATTCTCTTTATCAAAACATACTATTAAAGGGGCTTTGCAGGCCTGGCAGGACACAGGGCCTGCGGAGTTATCAAAGAGCAGATAAGGCCATTGGACAAAAAAGGAGAGGTTGGGCACAAGCTGTTTCCTCTGATAAATGGTCCACCACCTGGGACAGGCCAGAGGGCAGTGATCACGTCAGAGTGGAGCTGGGTAAGGGATCTGGGGAAGTTAGTGGACCTGTGGGTCACGTTCAGTTGGAGAAAAAATAGCTTCAGAGCCCTGTTTGTTTCGTGTTTCACAAAGGGTTATGTAGCATGGGGAATGGAGCTACATGGCCAAAAAAATTTCCCTAGAGGAGAGTCTGCCTGCTGCATTAGAGGCTTCTGTTAGTAAGCTTCTTCTCCATGTGGGTGCTAGCTGTGGCAGATAGGTCCCGCCTCCTACTGCACCGCAATTCCCAAGTCTAGCTGTGTGTTAAATGTTCTTAGGGGATCTTAAGGAAATACCAGGCCCAGGGCACTCCATCCAGCCCCAGCTGAAATTAGAATTTCAGACATATACTTTGGAGATCAATATTTTAAAATATAAATAGACAGCAATTAAAGGAAGAGCCACAATCTAGGAGAAAACATTTACAAAGCTACATATATGTAAAGACAGGTGTGACTGCTTGCACTTTTAATCTCAACACTTTGGGATGCAAAGGCAGGTAGCTCTGTAAGTTCAAGGCCAGCCTAGTCTGCATCATGAGTTCCAGGCTTGTCAAGGCTATATGATAAGTCTCTGTCTCAACAAAACAAAATCACATATTTAATGAAACATTTGCATCTAGAATATATAGAAAAAAAATGAGACAAGGCTTTATGTAGCATACACTGGCCTTGACCAAGAAATGCTGCAATCAAAAGGAGACCAAACAGTGCTGTCCCCTTGAACCTTTAAAACTGTAAACTAGCCAATCATTTCATTTTCTTTATACATTAGCTAGATTCTAGCATTTAGTTACAATAATGAAATCAGAATATTAGAAATACTATATATTACAACAGGTACCTACAATAGAGTTTGACACAAAACAACTTATTTAGTGCTGTGTGCTGGGCATTGTACCAGGTATTTGGTAGGTATCCCACTTGGATCTCACAGCAACAAAGAAGATATTTTTATTTCCACAGCGGGAAAACTAAGGCTCAGAGAAGTTACAATGTTTGCCTCAAGTCTCCCAGCTAGTTAGTAGTTTAACCAGGTTCCATGCCTAAGCTCAGACTTACTGGTTACATACCACTTCAGATTTCACACATAGGTTCCTGTCTGACGACACTTCCTGCCTTTAACCACACTTTGTTAGTATTTTTATTCTGGTATTTCCCCGACTTCATTGAAATCTGAAGTTTCCTCTGATCTTACCACTTTTCCGTTTTTCCATTTTGTTAGCTTACAAAACAGTGGGCATGGCTGTGACATTTCTCCTACGAAATAAGAAGCCATCCTGCCTCCACCCACTCTCCACAGAGCTGTAGGTAAGAATCAGGATGAAAAAAAAAATGATGCTCTTTAGCAAAGCATATTATTAAAGGGGCTTTGCAGGCCTGACAGGACACAGGGCCTGCGGAATTATCAAAGAGGAGATAAGGCTATTGGTCACCCTCGCCCCTCCCCGCATTCTGCGCATGCACTGTTTGCTTCTTCTGCGCAAGCGCCCTTCATCTCATTGTTGTTTCCTCTCTGCTTGGGACAAGCTAAATTCTGTTGTTCCAACATCCCCTGTACTCCGTTCTTATCACCCAGCAGTAACTACTGCTGGAGATAAACATACAAGGCAGAGAGACTGGGCTTCCTGGTGTTGAGTAGGCTTTTGATTACAACCAAGAGAGGAGGAGAGACAAGTGTTAACAAGGGTGGGGATGGAAAGGAACCCGACTAGTGTGGTGTAGAGAAGCAGGGAAAG
Source organism: Grammomys surdaster (assembly GCF_004785775.1). Lineage (NCBI taxonomy): Eukaryota > Metazoa > Chordata > Mammalia > Rodentia > Muridae > Grammomys > Grammomys surdaster. The sequence goes on along the minus strand of NW_021604564.1, from coordinate 13,859,897 downwards.
GTTGGTTAAACTCTTAAGTGATGTGGGGATGAGAGGGAGAGGGGGATGAGATAGCGGGGAGGGGACATTTTTGACCAAAGAGCACAGCAGTGCTAAACCTGGCTGGAGAGACCCACTGTAAATCTGATAATATCGGCACACACTATTTTGGTTTTGGCTGTGGCTGAGGCTCTGAAGGGTTGTGGTTGGCCTCAGCAGGGGGATGAGTCAGTCACTGAACGAGGAGAGATGCTATGGATGGGACCATCTGGAGAGATGGGGAGAGGCAGGCGTTTGTCTTCTGGAGCCTGGTGCAGTGGTGAGGACAAGCTGCTGAGTGGCGGCTGTGGTGGAGCCGAGCCAGGAGTAGGCTGCGGAATGCTTAACAACCGACTCCATGGCAAACAACAACAGCAGAAACAGAAGTCCCACCACAGCTGACTTCAGTCTACAACCTGATGTCCCTGTAAAGTTGGAAGAGGTGTGGCCTACCAGGGCTGCAAATGCGCAAACGTGGGTGCAAACTGGCTCCAACACAATACCGGCTGGGTGAATTCTGAGCGCTCCATCTCAGCAATGGAGAAGCAGATGTTATAGAGTGCTGTGAACACTGAGGCTGGGCTCAGAGCTCCCAGGATGCAATGGCTTTCATATAAAGGATGATCTGCATACAGCAATCACTTCAGTCTGGGGACTGTGGCCAACTAGACTGGGGTCTGGGAAAACTAGACAGTATTCATTAACTGGAAGGCACCTTGGGTGTTTGCCCTTTGCCCCCGTGTCACCTGGGAAGAGTTTTAAGGAGAGATGGTCTACACTGTGTTGGTTTATGGGCGTGTCCATGGGGGATTGTCTTTATTAAGTTATTTGATGTGGGAAGGCCCAGCCCACCATGAGTGTGCGGCATCTCCTTGATAGACGGTTCTGAACTGTTGAAGACAAGAGAAGACCGACCTATGTGAGCACTACCCAGCAGGCAAGTGGGCATCAGTGCTTCAGCTTTCTCCTGCTCCTTTCTATGGCCAGCTGTTTCAAGCTTCTGTCACTGTGACTTAACCCATGGGGCTGGACTGTGAACTGAGATAAGCCTGCTTCTACCTTGAGTCACTTCTGGTTAACATATTCTATTACAGCGTCATAAACTAGGATATCCCCCCTAGCAAGATGCTGTCTCTTCTGCCATCTCTAGTCAGTTCTATAATGTTAATCCTTCTAGAACTATAAGTCTATGATGAGAAATTTCTGTCAATAAAATTTGGGAAGAATTGCAATCACCTTACTAGTTTCAAGTAGCCAGATAATTTGTTCATGTGAGAAATTCCTTTCAGTTTAAAGGGACAGAAGTCCTTTAATCTGCATAAGCCAGTTTATTAGAGTTTTCATGCAGGAGAAAGGGTGATTCCAGGACTATTCCGGTGACAATGGGTCCCAGTGGCTCTCTTCTTACTAAATGAAAAGGGTCAGAGAAGAGCCAGTATACTTGTGAGTCTGTAGTTTATCTTGCTCCTTTATAGATGGAGACTAAATAGTACTAGTTAATAGGGAACAAGAGTGCTGTAGAGCTTTTCATGTGATGCCGTGCACAAGTCACAGAACTCCTGTTCTCTATTGGAACTGCTGCACCTGGAACAGTTGGCGAGCTCAGATACTTACTGCCAGGACATTGGCTGACACACAGAAGCTGCTTCATGCCCAGCAAAATCTCATGTCTTTGTGCCATGACATCATACCAAGAATCAGGATATTCTTCTCTTCCTCCCTTTCTCCTCTTCTTTCCCCCCTCCTCTTCTTCCTTCCTTTTTTCCCTCCCTCCCTCCCTCCCTCATTTCTTTTCCTTGTTTCTCTCTTTCTTCTCTCTCTTTTTCCTCCTCCCTTTCTCCTTCCTTCCTTCCTCCCTCCCTCCCTCCCTCCCTCCCTCCTCCCTCCCTCCCTCATTTCTTTCCCTTTCCCTTGTTTCTCTCTCTCTCTCTCTCTCTCTCTCTCTCTCTCTTTCCTCCTCCCTCTCTCCTTCCTTCCTTCCTTCCTTCCTTCCTTCCTTCCTTCCCTCCTTCCTTTCTTCCTTCCTTCCTTCCTTCCTTCTTGTTGTCTGTTGACCTAACTCTGGCACTCTGGGAAGATACTGTGGCCCACAGCTCTAGAGAAAAAAAAGGAAAGGAAGAAAAACAATTGGAGAGCTGCCCTACAAATCATCAACATGTAGGTCTCGTCATCCTGCTTTTGAAAAAGTTGTTTGGCCCTGGGTCAGGGGAGAGCAGCGGCTGCTGAGCTCCCTGTAGGTAATGGGTTCCCTGAGGCTGCTGAGGCAGGCAGTGTTTTATCTCAACAGCATCCCTAAATCTCCGTGCTTGGCTTCCTTCTCCCTGCCTCCCATTACCAGCTTGAGGCTCATCAAATCCCAGTGATGTCAGAGCAATTGACTTGCTGTCTTGCTACCCTGCACAGTCTTTGCTACTATTCAGTACTAGCTGTGTGTTCTGTTTCTCCCCTAGGAGACCCAAGCCATCTTCTAAGGAAAGGGAGAGTTAAAATGGAAACAGAGTAATGTAAGGAAATTTCTCCTAATTATTTGGTAAAGACAACAGGAAGCTAATCACTGGGGGAAGATATAGAGGTGGGATCTTCCAGGCAGAAAGAGAAGTGGAGAAGAGAAAGGTCAGAGGAGACGGAGATGGAGAGAGAAGATGATGAAGGGAGAAGGAGATGAAGATGAACTAGAACCATGTGGCCTGAAAAAGCCGAAAGTAGCTAGGGATTTCACAGCTGGGCAATAGAGCAGGGTAGGGTGTATTTGCCCAATCTAGGTGTGCAGCTTGAATTTATATCAATTGAGTTTTGTGTTCATTTCGTAGGTATTTTGGGGTTGGAAATTTATCCTTATGAATCTGGCTGGTATATTGTGAGTCTCTAGAGTTCTCATTTCATGAGACTAAGGGGATCTGATTGAGCAGAGTGTCCTGCTTTCTGCAGGACAGCCACAGGGGGTGGATGGCCTGGGAAGTGCGAGCGGGCCAGAGGTCAGCTTAGCAAGCAGAGTTAGCTTGGAAGTGGGTTTTTGACCGGAGCAGCTTGACAGCAGGCTGGCCAGCCAGAGGGAACCAGGACAAGAAGGCCACTTGGGGCTGGCCACGGGGGGGGGGGGTGCGGGGAGGGGTGAGACTGCTGATGTTGGTGATTAGCCGGATTTAGTGTGGTGGTTTGTTTTTTTAAGACCTACATGCTACAGAGTAGCTAGAACACAGCAGAGAGTGAGGAGCTGGGAGAGCAGAAGGGCGGGAACCAGAACAGTTGCTTGTGTTGAAAACCACAGAAAATGGAAGCTAGGAGACCAAAAAGCAGACTGGCCACTTCACTGCCCCCCAGGTTCAGCTCATTACTGACTATTCTAACAAGGGAGGTGGAGGTGGCACAGAGGGAAGGATGTCTGCTGGTCACACTGTCAGCATGGGTTCCCCAGGCCCGTGGTGACAGGACAGAACTGACTCACACAAGTTGTCCTCTGGCCTTCACACACAGGCTGTGGTGTAAGCTCCCACAACACATAAAATAAATAAAAATAGTAACAAATACCCTACAAGAGTGGGGTGAGGAGCAACCAGGGCAGTGAATAACCTCGCCGTGGAACCCCTTCCCTGCACACGCACCTGATAATATAGATGCAACTGCAGCGATGATGAAGGACACGATGACCCCAGGTCCTGCCATCTCCTTGGCCACCAGGCCGGACACCACATACATGCCAGTGCCCACGCAGCTGCCGACTCCGAGAGAGATGAGGTCTACGGTGGTGAGTACCTGGGCTAGCTTGGTACCATGTGCTGAGGTGGCCCCAGTTCCCTCCAGCATGGACTCTACCGGTTTGGTGCGCAGGATCCGAGAGTGCATGGCATACCAGGCAGCCCCCCACTGTACCCGCCGGGGGTCCAGTGAGGCCAGAAAGCCACTCATCTTAACAGTAGGGTTGCAGTGAAGGCTTGCTGATAGAAAAGGACTATGGGAGCCTTAGTGGATTATCCTGGAACTCATGGAGCAATTAGTGCTTGTCCTTTTAAGAGAGGCCCTGTGGGAGCCACGGCAGCCTGGTCTTGGGCATGAACGTCTGCAAGAGAAACATGAGAAAGAAGGTAAGAACTGTGGGAACAAACCATGACTTGGAGACACATTTGGCATTCCACCACGAACAGGAACAAGACTGTCCTTTGTGTTTATAGTGTGTTCTTTCTGAGTTCCCTTCCAGTCCTGTGTCTCACAATCATCTCAGAGCCTGGTTTATTCTAGCGCTGGGCGTAGGGTATTTTCTTTCTCTGTACTTCAGTCTTAGCAGTTCAGGATCTGATAAGAAGGGGTTCTGAGGAGACTGGTGTGCCCCTCTGTAAATTCCAACCATTCTTCAAGGAATTTGATTTTCTCTAGGAATCTCATGCTGAGAGAAGGAAAGGTTTGGGGCCCTGGTGTCAGCTCCAGGGAGAGTGTATCTACCAGAAACGTATTTCACACAGTTCTGAGAACTTGTCAGACCACCTTGCAGGAGAGGCTGAGGACCAGATGATGATGTTGGGACCACACATTGACGAGGGCTGCTTAGCTATACATATCTTTAAAATAGCCCCTTGGCTTAGCTCTAAATATCTTTAAACAGCTCCCTGTCTAAACCCAAATCTCATGTCAGGACCATGAAGATAGGCCTGGAAGAGGGGCTCACTCAACCCCTTGCTTTTCATCCCAGCATTGCCATATTGAATAAATCTGCCTTTCTGGTTTAGCTATTAGCTTGTCTCTTTCGCTTGTCCATTGTGTTCCTGGGTTTTCTATTGCTGTGATACGATATCCTGACAAAAGAAACCAAAGCTTTGGTTTTTGGTTCCAGAGGGGGAAAATCCATCACGGTGGGGAGGTTTGGCATCAGGCAGTGAAAGCATGGCAGCTGAAAGCTGGTTGAGCATGCTTTCAGTCACAGACAGGAAGCTGACAGGGAATCACCTGACAGGAAGTAGGGTGAGGCTATAACATCTTGGAGCTTATTGATGTACTTCCTCCAGCAAGGCTCCACCTCCTACAAGTTCCATGATCCTCCCACATAGTACCACCAGCTGGGAATCAAATGCTTAAGTACATGAGCCTATGAGGGACATTTCTCATTGAAGCCATCATACCAATGGAGGACAGGTAGATAAACCTAGTTCATTTAGGACTGCCAGGCCTAGGCTCTGACTCTACAACTCCAGTAATAAAGTCATCTGCTTGGTGTTAATGTAGGTCAGAGTATGCATGTAAGGAGCTGAGGACAATAACTAGGTCAAATGAAGCACTCAGCTGCCTCAACTCTACTTACTTCTTACCTGGCTCTGGCAAGATGTGATGTTAGGCATTTTTTTTGTGTGAATACTATATTCTCATTTGTAAAAAAACAATAGAACATAAAATTAGATCTAAGCTTCTTAGGAGGGGCCGTGGGCATGCCACCCATGGGGCTGTTTTGAATTTGGCTTTCAAATAAAACAGGAAATGTTTTGTGTGCTTTGGAGGGCTATATGGTGAAGAATTCTGCTGACATTTAGTGCGGAGGTTTGACTAACCATGGGAATACACAGGGTGGTGTCATACATCTCTAGAGGATATCACATGGTGGTTTTGAATATAAGCATCTTGGCAATGGTGATCTGAGCCTTAATAGTGAACTTAAAAGTCTGCTTGATGCATCAGCATGCAAGGTAATTTGGATGGTCTTAAAATATAAGGATGTTGCCTGGCGGTGGTGGCGCACGCCTGTAATCCAGCACTTGGGAGGCAGAGGCAGGTAGATTTCTGTGTTTGAGGCCAGCCTGGTCTACAAAGTGAGTTCAAGGACAGCCAGGGCTACACAGAGAAACCCTGTCTCGAAAAACAAAAACAAACAAACAAACAAAAAGTCAAAATATAAGGATGTTGAAACTTCCAGGAAAGTAACTCTAGAATAAGTTAAATGGGGGTCGTAATTTGCAATGTTTGGAACTTAAGGGGACTGTTCACAATCTGAGGAGACTGAGGTTCCCACACAGGGCTGCTCATGGCGTCACGACACTCACATGCAGCCCTTCTAAGAGCTGGCAGGTGAGAATGTGCATATCCTCAGCGAGCATTTGCTCAATATGTTGGTTGGCTGTTCTGGTCATCTTGACACAAATGGGGTCGTCTGGGAAGAGGCCATCTTAATGGAGAAGATGCCTCCATTAGATTGGGCTGTAGGAAAGTCTGTAGGCATTCTTCATTGATGTTTGTTGCAGGGGAGCATTGATGTAGGAGCGCCCACACACTGTGTGTTTCTTGAGGTTACTTTCTTGGGAATTCAGAACATTATACGGCTCTAGAAAGAGATTTTGAAGTATGTGAAACATTTGATTCCGACCACTGCACTGGTAAGCCTAGGTTATTTTCACAAAGTTCTTGCTTATGGAATCCACAACTGTTATTAGTTTTGAATCAGGGTATTGCTAGGTTGTGTGGATGGTGCTGAGGCTGGCAGTCCTCCTGCATGCTTGTCCTGGGTGCTGTGACTGTAGCTGTGTGTCATGACACCCAGCCTGCTAATATTATTAATTAATACTACTTAGCACTTAATGTTGTGCTTATCTCTTCCTGAAGGCTTTGCAAACACTAATTAGGAGAATCAGGTGAAATGTGCTAGCTTAGTTCACAGGACTGGGGTGGCAACCCTTCTGGTTTGATTTACTCCTGGAGCCTGGTGTCTGCAGTGTGCTCCTTCTCTGTCAGATCCAAGTTTTGGATACCAGCCAGCATTCCTTAGGAACTTGTGGAGCCAGTTCCCCTCAACCAAAGGAGCCATTTCCTTATGACTGGTAGGAGGGACAGATGACCATTTGTGGGGCCTATTAGCGTATCAAAGTGCATGCTGGCCTCCAGGCTTCTGTTACACACTTCAGAGCCCATGTTAGCTTCTTTGGTCTTCTTATCCTGTTCTCTACTCTAAGCTTCTCCAGCTCACGGGCTGTGCCCTGCCCCAGCTACTCATTTCTCCTTATAATCCTGCTATTTCCGCTGGGCTTTCTTCTTCTGTTCACTACTCCTGGTCCTCTCTTCTGTCTTCCTTTCTTGCTCCCCTCCCCCGCCCCCATGGCCCTGTCCAATCTGCTGACCATGCTCAGTTTACAACTGTCTCTCCCTGTTCTAAACCCTTCCAGATGCCTCTGATGGGACTCATACTTACAACAAGAACCTTCCCCTTAATGATACTTTTGAGTGCTCATGTGGTCAGTTTATACACTACTCCCTGTAAAAGGAAAATATAAACCCCATTTGTCTCCATTTTAAGGACCAGGCCTGATTTCAAAACAGGCTGTAAGGTACCAGCTTCAGGAATAGACCATAAGTCCCAGGAACTAGGCTATAAGACACCAGCTCCAGGGACAGACCATAAAATCCAGAACAAGATCATACATAAAACCCCGTCCCAAAGAACAGCCTGGGGATAACAACAAAAATGTGGAAATATCTTGTCTCAGGATGGGCCATCTGCACTGGGCAGCCCTATTTCATCATATGGTTAAATATTCATGACATAGGAATGCAGACCACTAACCTCTGTGATTCCCTAGCACCCATCAATGAAACTGTAGACTATCTAATCCTTCTAGAGAGTTCCCTGGTTCCCTATAAGAAGGCCTATGTGCCTTTGTCTGGGGACAGCATTTCAAAGAATGGTTGACCCCCCCACACAGGCTGGTTGTTTCTGCAGAATAAACACTCTCTGTCTTTGCATACTATCTGAGTCTGGCGTTTTCCCAGCGATTTTCAGACCCTTACACCCTGCACCATGTGCTCCTTATCCCCCCTTTCTCCTTCATCCACAGACTCTCTTCTCTTCCTCATCCTCATCTTTCTCTGTCTTCCTTCCTTGATTAGTGAAACAATCCCCATGGCCTACAGGGTCCTACTTTGGACTCTTAGAGGAGAAGGAGTTTGGACCCACGTCTGTGGTTGCACTCCAAGTCGGTGGTGTACTGCGGTGGCAGCCTTAGCAGACTAATACAGGCTGTGATGGAATGAAAACAGGGGACAACACCAGTTGACATATAATATAGATATGGAAAATTTCACAAGGCCTGGCCGCTAGTGGAAGATCTACAGTCAATTAATGGCTGCTGGCGAGAGAGAATCAGTGTTCTCCAGCGGCCACCCCCTGGTTGGCTAGCCAGTCCCGTGGTTAGCCCTAAACATGTACATACAAGCAACACTAGATGGACTCAGTAGGCTATGTGTGTGTGTATGCACATATATATATAATGTAAATGCAGTAGTCGTGTGAAATTATCAAAAATAAAGAACAACTTAAAATAGGTGAAGGGATTGGAAGTCCTCTGGAGACATGGCATTGTAAGTGGAGGAGCACCGGGGAAGGATGTCCTTAGCCGTGTGAGGAAGAGCAACTGAGTGCTGTGTGTGAGTTAGATGAGTGGCAACAGCAACTTAACTGTAGCCACAGATGTGCCAGAGGAAGCAATAGAGGCAGGAAAGGCACAGGCCCCTGTCCAAGGTCGCTGTCTTCTTCAAGGGTGGGACCAGAGCTTGCTATATCTTCCTGCAGGGCCAGGACATGGGTGCTGACTTAACCTGATGAAAATGCACAGGGGTCAGGCTGGTGAAAGGTCTCCACTATGGAATTTTCTCTAAAGGCAGCGTGGGGCCACTGGATGACCTCATCAGTGAGCACCATGAGGTCGTGGCTTCTCTGCTCATCCACTGTGGCTGCCATACAAAGAGCGAAGGCCATTAATAAGAGATCCAGAGGTGGAAGAAATCCGTCTTTGAGAATTTTCACGAGCAAAGTCCAGGTAGTAACTGTAGTTACTACTCAAACTGCTGGCTGCAGAGTGCTGTAACCTAACACCACAGGGCAGCAGCCCAGGGCCAGCTGATGGACAGGTGATCTCATGCTTTGAGCACGTCTGAACTATAACTAGTCAGGATTACCCTTATTTGCACAACTCTGATTTATATGGCCCTTACTTACATGGCAGAGATTGCACAGTGGAAATGACATGTGTGGTGGCTGTCCCCCAATTCAGACTGTCCTCCTTCGAATAGTGTGAATTACACCTCAGGGAATTACACACAAGGAAACTTTCCCTAATTAAAAAAATACTCCTCCCAAGCAGACCCCCTCACTCCCTATTTTCCCAGGCTGTAGAGAGTACTATAATTACTGCTCAGCCTGCTTCTGGCTTGAAGTGTACTGAATAAACTAATTCTCTCTCAACTTTCCTACAGCTGTGATCCTTTAATACAGTCCCTCATGTTGTGATGGCCCCCCAACCATAAAATTATTTTTGTTGCTACTTCATAACTGGGATTTTGCTACTGTTATGAGTGATAATATAAAGAGCCGTGTTTCCTGATGGCCTTAGATGACCCCTGTGAAAGAGTTGACCCTGAAAGGGTTGCGACCCACAGGTTGAGAACCCCTGTCGATGCTGTTCTTGAAAGGGACTTCATAAGCCATGCTGATGCTCTCCCTGTCACTTTGGTGGCTGGCCAGTCAGCATACTACATTTTGTTGACTACATCAGTCCTTTTGTTAGCAGTGGGCTGGATAGATGTGTAAAGATTTATGTGCATAAAGTGTGTAAAGAACTTTAACACTGTGTAAGTGTGTGGGGTACAGCTGCTCCAGAGAGAGACTGGTAGGCAAAGCACAATTCAGTCACTATCAGAGAAGCTGACACCCATTCTCAGGCTTTTGGGGAGTGTGAGTGTGTGTTTCCATCTCCAGAATCCTTTGCAAACAGATAAACATAAAGAAGGTTGAGGCCTAATGCCCCAGGCCAGGCATAATGGAGTATCATGCCACATAGGGTTAGTCAGCAGGCCCTTCCTGTTTCCTGTCTTGTCCTGTCCTAGGTAGGTTGGTGAGGTCTTTTGTCAGCCCTCCTTTGCCAGGGCTGCCTACACTGCATGGTCTGCACGGGTTCCCTGGGAGACTTTTCTTGTCAGCCCTGTATCAGACACTGTGAAAAGAACATTAGAGAAACAGACCAGGCTCGTCAGGGAGGCCATGGCCTGTCTTTGCATTCCATACTCTTGGTTACAAGAAATTGTAGCAAGAAAACACGGATAATTAACGAGAACAAAGGGTGAAGGTGGCAAGAATTTCTTCCTGGCTTAATTCCCTTTAGGCGATTCTTCTGAGCTCGTGCTTGCTTGGTCCAAACAGGGGTTTAGGGATATTTCCTTTCGGTTTAGGGATATTTCCTTTCTTGGTAGGAGAGGACAAAATGTACAAAAGGAAGTGAGCTTCTAGGTGACTGCTGACAATATCCATATTCATTAAGCACAGATTATGCTAATCAGAGAGAGAGTTGTTGTTTTTCTGAGGCTTCACTGCTGTGGTCTTTCCAAGATGAGCAATAAAAGCATGTTGTGCTTTCTCTAGCACTTGAATTTAATGTTCTCAAAATACTTCTCAGCTGTAATTAAGGCTTAGAGAGCCTGGGTAGGAGAGTCATCCCTGTTTTCCTCCTGTGTGCCTGTTTGTGGCTCTAAGTCTGATGATGCTAAAAGCAGGTTTGTTTCCAGACAAAAAAATGACTGTGGTTCAGAAGTTTACTTGATAAATAGGTTATAGGTTAGTTTAGTGGCTAAGAGAGAAAGAAAATGTAAGCTAACAAAACAGCCAAAACCCCATTCTCACCCAGCTTTCCCAAAAGGTAGGGATTATGTAAATCCTTTCATGACATCTTTTGGGGGCACATCTGGGTAGCAGGGATCACTGGTGATAGAGGCTGCCCTTTCCAGTGGCTGGCCTAGTACAGCTGTTACAGACAGAGTTCTTCTAAGCAACGTCCTCAAGGCAAATGGTATTACAGCTAGGAGTGAAAGATGCCTCTTTGGTAAGCACTGCTTAGTGCCTGCAGGTCTTCAGACCCCTTCTGAGGCCCCTTGCACCTCTATCTCCTGGTCTGGGGCTAACCTTCCAGCCTCATAGATTCTCCAAAAGTTCCTGACTGATGGTGCAGCCTAAGGTTTCAAATTTCAGCTTTGCCCTTTCCAGCTTTGCCCTCGGTTCTGCCATCAGTGTTGGTGTCTAGCTCACAGCTGTGGTGAAGAAAGGCCTTTGGTGATGATACATCTTGTCAACACTGTCACCTCCTGTGGCTCCTGATGCTCCGTTTGTCCCATCTGTAGGCCTCAGCTCCCCTCCCCAGGTGCTCTCTGAGAGCCCTTGGCATGCCTGCCTCCCAGCCCTCATTCAGTACATTTTCTGTAGATGCTTCCCAGGCTTCTCCTGGTTGTAGACTACACAGATTGCTATTTATTCAAGGGACTCAAGTAGCCTTGTGCAACCTTGCCTACAGGAACCAGCTTTCTTGCCCCCTATGCTTCTTCATCATGGCACGAGATTAGGGTGGAGAGTGAGGTCATCGGATGGCCACAAAATGGCGGTCAAATCTGAAGACTCCACTTCCCCAGGACTCACCCGATAGTAGAAAAGAACTGACCCCCACCAGTTCTGACCTCCACACACGTGCAGTGGCACACACGCATGCGCGCGCACACACACACACACACACACACACACACACACACACGCGTTCACTCAATAAACACATGTGCTTTAAAATTAGCGTATGGAGGTCATTTGGCAGACAGGAAGACTGGAGAGTCTTCCCCCACCAAGGAAGACTTCCTTCCCCAGGGGGCGTCTAGCTTGTCTCTTGGTTCTCTGTCCCACTTCCTCTCTTGGAAGGAAATTCTTTCATAATAATCAAACAATCTCTGCTTCTGGTATTACTCACACATCTCTGCCCGACCTTTTGTTTTAGTACATAAAATCCCATAAAGTCCCAGTAGGTGCCCACCTGGCTCCTCTGATACCCACTAAAAACTGGGAAACACCTCCATTTTTCCTCCCATGATCTTGGCTCTTACCACCCAACACGCACCTCTGCAGGTGCCTAGGGCATCGCAGGGCCACCTGCATTATCATTCTGACCCTGAAATCATGGTCCCTTCTGACCTCGGTACCTGTGGCTACAAGGATCCCTCAGGCATCTTGGTGGTAGGTTCTATACTGAGAGCTTTGCTTTGGTTGCTTATCTTTCCCTGACAAGCCCACCAGCTGTGGCTCTTTGATTTTTATCCCAGCTGTAGAGGGACTTGCCTCTCAGTTGCTGTGACTATACTGGGTGGCCAGATACAGGGTTGCTGCATCAGACTCTTACAGTCTGCTTAATCCCACCAATGATGCCCTAGTACATCTGGCTTGAGATCTATTGTCTTCTATTGTTGGCAGTATTTCATTCTGTAGCTGTAAAGACTAATCTGTTTCTAATCTGTTTCTGGGATATACCTTCAAGTTTTAGAAGGCAATTGACATTTTTGGACATCTCCCTAGACTACACATCCTTAATATATATCCTTTTGTGACCAAAAGTACCTCCTCATATGTTATAACTTTTGTTTTACAGAGTATCTCTTATTTTATTTTATTTATTTATCTCTGCCTTCCTTCCTGCCATCTCTAAAATGGGACAATGTTGGTGCCTAGCTCACAGCTGTGGTGAAGAAAGGCCTTTGGTGATGACGCATCTTGTCAACACTGTCAGCTCCTGTGGCTTGCTCTTTCCTTCCTTCCTTCCTTCCTTCCTTCCTTCCTTCCTTCCTTCCTTCCTATAATGTATGAGTGCTCTGCTGCGTGTACACCTGCATCCCAGAAGAGGGCATCAAATCCCCTTGTAGATGGTCATGAATCACTAAGTGGTTGCTGGGAATTGAACTCAAGACCTCTGGAAAATCACCGAGTACTCTTAACTGCTAAGCCATTTCAGCAGCCCCATAAGTTACAACATTAAGACAGTTATGTTCAGATTGGGCACACCAAAGCTTATTATGATGGATTTTTTTTTTTTTGTCTACAAGAGAGTGGTAAGAAAGATTTTTTTGTTTGTTTGTTTTCTTGTTATTGTCTGTTTTGTCTTTTGAGACAAGGTCTCACTATATTGCCTTTGGCTGGCTTGGAACTCACTATGTAGACTAAGTTAGCCTCTTCAGCCTCCCAAGTACTGGTATTAAAGTCGTGTGCTAGGATTGCTAGACAAGAAGAGAGAGGTTTTTGATTTCTCTGGCCATGGTGTGTGTGTGTGTTTGTGTGGTGTGTGTGTGTTTGCATATGCACTCATGCTCATGTATAATCATATGTGTCAGTATCAACAAGTCCATCCTAAATAATGCTCTGTTGGTGCCTGACAGGTTTATCAGAATGTACAGTTGGCTTCAGTGCTGGGGTTCCTGATTTTCTAACTATCAATATTCCAAATGTACCTTTGTTAGGTACTTCCTTCAACAAATTCATGGGAAAAGGTTTTTGATCATCTACCGTATTCTTTAACGACGTGCTACCTCATTTATATTGTTCACAGAATTTCAGAAACAACTGACTTTGTGTTGCTTGGAATTCCTTTAAAGGGGATTTGAGTGGATAAGGATATCTTCCCATGGCAGCTCTGTGGAAGAGCTGGTACCATTTCAGCTTCCCATTCAGTCTTTGCAGTTTCTCTGTTTCTAAAAATTACTGATTGATTAATCAACGTCGGCAGCAATGACAAGCAGCTCCAAATTTGAATAGATTACACACTATTTCTTGGCTCTTGCTGGGAATCAATTCAAATTTTGAACAAATCTAGACTGTGACCCTGCACCACAAAGTCATCTTATACCAAGAGTCAGACTGAAGCAAACATCTGCACCTGACAAATCCTGTTCTCGTGGAAACGAGACATGCCTCTTCTGGCATTTTCAATGACGTTCTATTAGCTAAAAATGTCATCTGACCAAACTCTAAGTTGGTGGGTGGAATAGATTCTCTAAGAGAGTCACAGTGTTTGTTCTTCTAAAGGAGGATGCGACAGATGTAGCTCTGACTACATCCCGGGCACAGTAATGGATTTTTCACTTTGTTTTATTTATTAACTTAGTTTTACAATTAGCTCTCATGTAGCACAGGTTGGTTTCAGACTCACCATATAAACCGAGGCTAGCCTACTGCCTCCACTCCTAAGCCCTGGGATTATAGGTGTGGTCTGTTCCACCACGTCTGTATTTTTCTTTTGAGTCTAGTTCGTTCCCCTCTTCCCCCACAAACCACAACCCAGGAATAAGCAAACCTGTTTATAGAGGACCTCCAAGCTTAAAGAGAGCCCGCTGTGCTCACTCCTGAGCATCTACAGTGAATTCTGTAAAGATGTAATCATCGACTTCCTTTAGTGGCTAGTCTAAACTAAAGGCTTATTGGCTTGAGACATTAAGCAGAACAAAACAAAACCCAGCTAATACCAGTTTGTTTGCTCAAAGTAAATAATTATCAAAGAGTGGGAGTGGGGTTAGGGGAGGGGGTACTTCTGAGGGCAACTAATCTTTATGTGGCGTGGGACAATATTCGTACCTACGGGTTTCCCGTTGTTCCCTGTTAATCAGTCCTCTAGGGCAGATGATGGAATCTTAATGCTTCAAGAGAAACCCTGGCTTCTTTTAGGAGAAGCAAGAAGTCTGGTTAGAGATCTGGCCTTTTGGCAGTGAGGGGTGCAGTTTCCTCAGATGCCCAACAGTCTGAAGAAACCACTCTCCCAACATTGCTTCCCCCCAAACCTCCCCCCCCCCCGCAGGGATCAGGCCTCTGCCGAGCCACACATCCCTGCACGCGGCCACACCTTCCCCTCCCACTGATACCAGCTCCAGGGTCTTAGAGCATGTGTTAGTCACTGTGCAGATGGTAGCTAGAATCCAGAAATGATCAATTTCTCCCATTTCCCTGGAAGACCCTTTTTAGAAGAGACAAACCACAGGAAGTCACTTAATCTTACATTCCAGTGTAACGAATTTAGGAATTTATATTAGAATACTATTGCAGAAGTAGCTAACGAAGTCCTATTATGTACTTAAAAATAGTTATGACGCATACCAATTACTCTAAGATGTAGAATCCCAGAAATCTAAACAAAGGGCTCTGAGGCCACAGGCTCTGTTTGTCCTCTCATTGCCCTGACAGGCGAGAAGCAGGTTAGGACTGAACCTACCAAAAACTCCCTTGCTGTCTGGGTGGATTGATCAATATGGGGGAAAGCCAGCAGGAGATCAGGCGAGTGGGTGAGACAGAGGCTGCATATTTGATCCCAGCGGCTTCTATCAGCCCAGTGTGGCTGCATCCACTCATTAGACCGGGCTTCCTGCTAGGTGGCTTCTCCACAGGGCTCCGCTCTGTCACCAAATTTCCTCTCCTACCTCTCTTCTCCTCTCTTCTCCTCTCTTCTCCCTTTCCTTCCCCTTCCCTTTCCTCCCCCTCCCACCTCTTTCTCCCTTCCTTCCTTCCTTCCTCCCT
>NW_021604564.1:13827905-13844154 GCF_004785775.1 Grammomys surdaster | reverse complement strand
CTCCCTCCCTCCCTCCCCACTTTTTTCTCTTTGTGACAGACTCATCAGATCTCTGATCACAGTTTCTTTGGTCCTTCAACATGGACTCAATACCATTGACCCTCTAGGGAGTGTCCAAGCTCAGAGCCAGGCTGGAAAACTGACTCCCAGCTTCTCTAGTGTGGCCATTGTTGGACCATCCACCCCATACTGTGTTAGCCAATCCAGTATCTATCCCCTCCCCCTACCTGCCTGATATAGTGACTTACTTCTTAATGTAATTCTGTAAGTTCCAAAGTTCATTTGCAGGTGATGCCCACCGTGCTCTTTGGAACTCATGAGCTTGTCAGTGGCCATTTTGAAATAATGGGCTCAGAGGATGTTTGTGTTAGAGACCATTCAGATTGCACCTTTACACCATGTGTTACTTCAATCTCGCCGAGCTCCAGAAGCCAGTTTGTACCTACTTGGGCTGCATGCCCATCTCAGCATGTTCTCACACCAAGTCAGAAACACCAACTGGACTCCTAAGACACTGAAGAAGGGTAGACTTTACAGACAGCTATGTGACAAAACAGAGAACTGCTATCACAAATCCAACGGAACCCAATCTGTGAACTCCCTCTTGATGCTCACGCATGCTCAATGACTTAAAACAGTCCAAGGCTTCCATTTACAGTTCTGAGTCTTCAGGAGTCTAGCAGGCAGTCTGTTTCCTTCCAGCTTCCAGCTCGGAGTACTTATCGTCACCTGTGTTCCTTGACTCCTGGTCCTCCCACTGGCAAAGCCAACAGCACAGCATTGCCTCCCCAAACTTCCTCCTCCTCTCTTCTCCTCCTCCCCCCCTTCTTCCTCACTCAGTGTCTGATTCAGGGCACTGAGCATGACTGGCAAACGTTCTACTAAACTGTATCTCCAGCTCTCAGGGGAACCCAGGTTGGCCTGAACCTCTGAATCCTCTAGTCTCATCCTCATCGACATGGTGATGACTGTCAGGGTCGGTTACAGCCAGTGCCGCCCCCTTCTTCTGAGGACCTTGTGTGTATATCATGGCTACTCAACCCACCCGCCTCAAGCTCTCTGACTTACCATCTCTGCAAACGCCACCTTATTATATAAAGTAACAGTTAAAATCCCTTGGATAGGACATGAACTCCTATGGGGATATGGGAGCGCTTTGCATCCAACATGCAAAAGAACCACCCTTCTTTTAGGCATTTCTTTTCGTACTTCCACACATCTTCTCTCTCTTCCCTCTGCATACAATGGAACCAGTTCAGTCTTTCTCTATATATTTTCTCCAAAACTTTGCCCTTAATTAAACAAAATTCTCTTTCAGAAGTACCCCTGTTTGATGTGAGGTGACTTACTGAGACTACACACCAGATAGTGACAGGTCCCCTGCCTATGCAGAAGGGAATATTTTATTCCCTTCTGCTCCTTGCTCAGGAAAGTGAGTGGAACAGTAGTTCCTTTCCCTTTGTGACGCTAGTCTCATGTCAGGCCTAAGGACGTGGGGCATCCAGTCACCCAGCTGGCTATGTTCTGGCTCCCCCCTTATTTTATTACCCAACTAAGCTTCATATTTAGTTAGCTTCCTGCTTATGTGCCTGTGTCTTCAACGATGTCAGAATAGTTTTCTGCTCTTCCAAAAGAAAGGAATGCTGGGTCTCAGTCTGGATCCCAGAGATCTCTCAAACATGGAACCACCAAAAAGGCAGCATACATCTGCTGATATGAGGCCCCCAACACACATACATCAGAGGGCTGCTGGGTTTGTGATCAACCAGAGATGATGCACCTAACCCTCAATAGACTGGAGGCCCCAGGGAGTTTAGAGGTCAGGTGGGTGGGGGGTGGGGGAGGGTACAGCCTCATGGAGACAGGAGATGGGTTGGAGGTTGGGTATGTGGAACAGAGGGTTGACTGGGGTGGGGAATAAAATCTGGAGTGTAAACAAATAAATAAAAAGGAATGCTGGATGATGTCATAATTTTTACTTTCTGACTGTGTCATAGAGACTTTGGATATCACAACGTGGATTCCTTGAAGTTTGCCTTGGCCCACACTGTATACAGATTTTGGTCCTTTCCTGTCTTAGTTGTAAGGCAGGACAATTCTATGACCATAGGTTTGGGAAAATCTAATTTTGTTATAGGCCGGGTTAGCCTACTGCAATATGTCAAATTCTAGGTCATTCTGAGTGTCACCAAACTGTTTCTGGGAGAGAAAGAGCAAAGGTCTTCTAGTTCAAAGGTCAAGTGAGCCTGTGCAGGACAGAGGTTGTTCTGGAAGTGACATATGTCATAGGCTAGAGGACAGTGTCAGGTGCCATTCCTTAAATGCTAGCCACGTTGTGGTTTTGCTTTGTTGCGTTTGCTTGTTTTAAACAAGGTATCTTACTGTCCGAAAACTTGGAACTTGCCAAGTAGGCTAGGCTGGCTGGCCATTAAGTCCTTGGGATCCACCTGTCTGCTTCCCAGTGCTGGGTTTATGTGTCAGCACTCCAGGCATTTTTGTTGTTATTGCTGTTGTGTGGGTGCTGTGGAATCAAATTCAGATCCTTTAGCTTTCAAGGAAAGCAGTTTACCAACTGAACTATCTCCCCAGCTCCCAATGTTGCTTTTTAAAAAACCTACTTCAAATCTCCAATATGTATTGTTCCCAATACACACTGTTTCCCTTACTGAGCTCAGTGGGTTTCTGGTTCCTCACAGGAGCCAAGGGAAGGGAGGGGAGAAAGAGCCTGACAGTGCTTCTTAAACCTCTTCCCAGTGATGTGGTCTTGATGAGAATTTCTTTTCTGAGTCAAGAGGACACAGCACAGGCAGGACTCTTGTGAATGTATTTGTTTCCAGTATTAACTGGATGACTTCCCAGTGGAAGCTCCGGGAAAACCCATAAGTAGATATATCCCCGTGGCTGCACAGCCTGAGGACCCTAAAGAAGCTCCCTCCCCAATCAACAACTGCAATTCGGTGACTGACTTTGTGCCTCTGGGTTTGAAGTTCACACTGGAAACGACTTTTGTTCTCTCTGTTCACTGTAGATACTTTGGATGTTGCAGTTTTGGAGGTCATCACCTGTCTTTTTGAGATTCCTTCCACTACTCTCAAAAAAAAAATATTTAAAAAAGCTAGCATTCTAGAGTCAGTACTTGAACGAAGCCAGATAATTTCAATGAGGCAGACCCAGATTCCATTTTTTTTTGTGCGTGTGTGATCCAACAATAAACAGATAAATGAATCTTAAATTATTTATGCTCCATGAACTTTCAATCCCCAGCAAAGGCTGGCTCTCTCACGCCCAGCCCCACTCTGTTCCTGACTTCTAGTGGCCTCCCTACACACTGTTTACTTTACTGGGCTCAGTGGGTTTCTATAAATATTCATGAAGCACCTGGCTTTGTGTGCCCAAGGTGCAAAAATAAAGGCAGGAGAGCACGATGGCCCTTCCCTTTCAGAGACTAGGGAGCAGGTGTGAGGCGACAGTTCAGTGTGATCCTAGCAGGTCTCAAGTCTCCCTATGGTGACCATCCAATGTGATGCTAGCAGGTCTCCTTTGGGACCCCAGTGTTCTTGCTTCATTGGGCTTTTATGTTTTTCCCCACCTTTTTCTGTTGAATCTGGCCCCACACCTCCACATTCCTCTGGAACTCAGTTTCCCACTCATCTGTCACATGTTATGTTAACCACTTGAGCCTCCTCTTCTCTGATTTCCTATGGAACTTCCTGCTCAGTATACACTCTCTGTCTTGTGTAGATTGTCAAACACCAGAGGGCTATGATCTCTCCTTAAGTGTCTCCACTCATTTCATATCACAAACACAATGAAAACAGAAGTTTTCCTCATGGCCTCCAGGCCTTACATAGTTTGGTGTCTGCTTCATTTCTGAGTTCATCTCTTGGTTTAACCACAGTGAATTCCTGTTTCTGACGTGTGCTGAGCCTTATTTCTTGTCTCTGGAATATCTTTGCATAGTTCTCAGTGTTTCAACTTCTGCTGACACGTTTTTTTCTGTAGTGATTTAAACTCTACCTAAGCTAAAAGTGGTCTGGTATCCTATACTCATTCTGTCTGTCTGTCTGTCTGTCTGTCTGTCTGTCTGTCTGTCTGTCTACCTACCTCTGTCATTTTGTCTTGTGTCCATCCATCCATTTATCCATTCTTTATTCTATCTACCTACCTCTCCATTTTTAAATAAATCATCCTTTTTTTGACACTTATTTAAGTGTCAGTGTTTTTATTATCTGCCTCTTTCCTAAAGCTGTGAACTTGAAGGCATATTCCTTGTTAAATCTCTAGTGACTAAGCAGGGACTCATCAAAGGAGGTAAATAGCAAATCTTTGTTTTTTTCTGTACACTGTTTTTGCTACAGTACACTGTAGAATATTGAGCACAAATTTATTTCCTCATAAAAGACATAAAATAAGTTTGTGACAATCTTTGCTACTTTGAAACATCTATTGCAATGTAAGATTGCTGTTTTTGCTAACTATTCTCTGTATCAAGTCAGAGAGCACAGAACAGTACAAGTCATCTTGTTCAAGTCCGAGATTTTACAAATGAAAAACAAATTCTCTTTCTTTGGCTTCCACAAATCCTTTTGAGAAATATAATTATCTGGAAGTAATTATATTTAATTACAAATGAATTATCTCTATATGACTTTTATCCCTTTATATTCAGTAAGTCAAAAGAAGTCTGAATAAACCTACACAGCATTAGAATATAAAAACATTTAATATTAAAATATTAAAATTTAGTTAAATTTAGAATTATATTTTGAGTAGAAATCCCATACAGCACCTGGGGCACTTTGGGCTTTTACCCAAACTTTGTGGAGAAAATCTTATAAATCAAGTGTATTTGGTGTGGAAGAGAAGGCATTTTACAAACCTGTAACTCGCTTCATTCCTTTTTCCATCTGGGAGAAAATAACAGGAAGCTTTGACAGTTTGGGGATTTAATATATTTTTGAAGAACTAAAATGTACATTGCATTTTAGGAAAGCTGTTTATAGCTTTTAGAGTCTTCTTTGAGAGACGAGAGATAGAGACAGGAGAATCCCCAGAAACTCGTGGGCCAGCTAGCCTGACATAGACACTGGTGAGCAACAAGAGACAGTCTCAACAAGGGGGCAAATGAGGACTAACACCCTAGGTGGTCGGTCCTTTGACCTTTATGCAAATGTTTTACTCACACATGTGAATATACTGCTCTGTGGTGGTTTGAAAGAAAATGCCCCTCATAGGCTCATAGGGAGTGGCACTATTAGGAGGTGTGTTCTTGTTGGAGTAGGTGTGGCCTTGTTGGAGGAAGTGTGTCTCACTGGACATGGGCTTTGAGGTCTCAGATGCTCAGCCAGGCCCAGTGTGGCACTCTCATCTTGTCACCTGCCCATCTGGATGTAGAATTCTTAGCTACCTCTTTAGGACCATGTCCACCTGCATGCTGCCATGCTTCCCGCCATGATGACAATGAACTAAACCTTTGGGACTGTAAGCCAGCCCCAGTTAAATGTTTTCCTTTATAAGAGGTGCTGTGGTCATGGTGTCTCTTCACAGCAGTAGAAACCCCAACTAACATCCCCATCCCCTCCTCTTCCCTTAACACATACCAAGACATAGAGGGAGAAGGAAATACTAAACAACTATTAAAATATTATCCTAAGTAACATAATGTAAAAAAATCCCTCAAGATATATGATATGGAAACAACTACAACCGAGGGCGTGGAACTTGGCTGGGAAGTGTGAGCCGGCTCCACTCCTGTCTTCAAAAGGCGCCTCAGTATTAAGAGTGAGGCGCTAGGGTGGTGGATTAGGAGGGATTTATGTATTCATAGCTTCTGTGGTTGGTATAAATCCTATAAAATGAAAAAGAATGTAACCTCCATTTGGCTTTAAGATGATACAGAGGTGACACTCATGACCTTGAATTTTGACATTCTCCTGGGTTTACCACATTCAGTGTAATACTCCAGTGATGCTGGCAGCAATGGTATACACATGATCAACCACACATAAATAGCCTGGTACTCTGGTGTCCTGTCTTGCAAAGTAATGCTGTTTAGTTCAGTAGGTTTGATGTGTTCAGTGCATTTTTGACTTAGGATATTTCCAGCTTATGAGAGGCTCACTGAGATGCATCTCTGCAGTAAGCGGAGAGACAGCTGTATTTAATTTAAAAACAAATCACAGATGGCTCCAAGAGCAACACACATGTTTCTGCTCCTGGCTATGACCCCAGAGGATATTTGACTCTCTTGATTTTAGAGTTATGCTTCCATGCATCTCCATCTTGGCAAGCTGGCGTAGGGTCTGTGCTTTCTACTGCAGCATGAAATTCAGATCTGCAATGCCACCAGGAGGAGAGAATTTGCTTCAGTCTCATGACTTTAGTGTCTCAAAACTTGGTTTTCCTTTTCTTCATGATGATGTCTCCAAAGACAACTAATTTACATAAGTTCTTTGAGTGTTCTAAGAATCCTAGCTATATCCACAGGATACAGAACAAACAAGTGACTGTGTCCTCCAGACATCATGGCCTCCAGACACTGCCACACTTTCAGTTCTGGTCTCCATCTTGACCCCCACGGGTCCCTCCATTCTGCCATGACTTCCCTTTTCTGAAGGTGTCAGTTGCTTCTATTTGGTTCTCATCTCCCTCATCTTAAGCCCTCTTCTCTGACACTCTCATTTATTGCCTAAGACTCAGATTTCATTTCAGAGCTGTGAAGGCCATGGTTGTGTGTGCAAGTCCTTGTGCCAGGTGACCATGATCTCACGCCATTTTTTTAAACCAAATGTAGGAAGAATCCCTTCTCCAGAAGTGCCTCACTGTTGGCTCGCTTCCAGTCCTCACTATGGTGACTGTAGTATTTGGAATCACGTGAGTATGCAGAGGGTATATCCACATCTAACCATTTTTCATGATGCTTGGAGTAGCTTTGCTAAAACCACAACCTAAAGCTCCAACCCATCCTCCTGACTCTGCAAGGAGTGAAGCTGAGGCTGCAGGTGGAAAGTGCCCTTGCCAAACCAGAGAGGCAAGCCCATTCCTGGTCTATTGTGCGTCTTCTCTACAACAAGACTGTGTAGACTACTGTGGAGAGCCAGCTCACACGAGCTCACACTACTGTGCTCTGCAACCAAAGGTACACATGAGTTCCTGACCCTCTCTGTGCCAGAAGCAGTTTTCCAGAGTCAAAGGAGTGGGAAGGAGGACATGGCAAACTGCAACTTGTATTTTGACAACTAAAAATATTCCAACAAGGAAGCCTCCATGTTTGGGGCCTGGTCTTGGAAATACTTAATGCATTTTGCCAGTACAACCAAGACCTGTGAATTCCGTTCTTCCTGCCTGGGTTTTAGGTCCACATCTTTTTCATTCATTTAGTTAGAAATCTCCAAACCAAAGCAGGACAAACAGCTCTCGGGACACATTATAGGACTAAGACATCTTTGCATTGCTCTGAAGCCTTGGTTTCTTATTCTGTTGCAAGATGAAACATTGAGATAGACCAGGAGAGGCTCTTTTGGTGAGGCTAAACTCGGAGCAGTTAGTGGTGGCACATCTAAAATGCAAACCTACTTAAAAGAGTCCCAACTCTTGATCTTTTATATGTACTCCTGTAAGGTAGAAGTATTTGTTGACTTCTATGTGCTAGATGCTGCCTGTGTCTTAGGTACTGTTTAGTTTCAGTTTGAGTGATGTTTACTATGCACCAGGTAGGACGGACACACACACACACTCACACACACAGACACACACTTTCAACAACTCTAGGAGAGATTTCGTTTTTGGTTACTCTAAAATTGGAGATGAAGAAACTGAGAGATAGAGAACAGTTCAAGTAAAGGTTGGAAGCCCTGCAGCAGCTAAGGGCAGGGGTGGGATATGAGTCCAGGCAGCACAGTGCTGTGGGCTCCAGGATAACAATTCCAGGATGATGAAAAATTTTACACACTGTCCAATATGGCTGCCACTAAGTGTATGTGGCTATTAAATGCTTGACATGTGGCTAATGCTGCTGAAAAATGGAATTTAAAGTTGTACTTAATTTTAATTATAGATATGCCCCAGAGATACTGTGGGTTTGGTTCAAGGCCACTGAAATACAAGTGAATACTGCAATAAAGATATTGCAGTAAAATTAGCCACAACTGTTTGTATGTATAAGTTATGTTTACATTGTTTTATAGGATAAGAATGCAATATTCTTGTGCCTAAAAGTGCATACATCCTAATTAATTCTTGCAAAGAAATGTGCAACGGTCAATTAAACTACTGGAGAAAATGGTGCCAGTAGCCATGCTAGAGGCAGAGTTGCTAGAACCCTTCAGTGGAGAGGGAGGAGCTGGAGACATGGCTCACTTGATGGTAAAGTGCTTGCTGCAGGAGGGTGAGGTCCTGAGTTCAGACCCCAGGACCTAAGTTAAAACTGTGTAGATGGTATGCTTATGATCTCAGTGCTAGAAAGCAGAGCCCTGAAGTAAAGAAGGTGGAGAGAGATTGAGGAAGACATTCCTTGACCTCTGGCGTCCAACTCCCTCCCCCACTCACACAGGTACAGATGCACACACGTGCATACTCACACACACACACATGCACACATAGATATACATGCACATGCATGTGCATACATGTACATGCATAATACAAGTACATACATGTACACATATGGGCATACACAGACATACACTTTCACACACATACACACATGCACACAGATACATGTAAGCACATACATGAACACACACACATACACAAGCAAACACAAATGAGCATGCATATACACATATACACACGTGAACATGCATGCACAAGCACACACACATACATACACGCAAACATCCATGCAGACATACCACATACAAACAATGCAGTATTTATGAAATGCACTAAGACAAAACCCAGTACGAGGAAGTATACCTATAATTTAAAGTTGTGTAGCCACATGTGGCTGTGGCTGGTGGCTTTTCCACTGGATAGGACACTGTACACTTAATAACTGCAGAGATAACATCAGAAAGATGCTGGCATCCTTTAGAAGAGGACACTGAAGGTTTCCAGGAAGACAGGAGGATTGATTCAAGGTTCCAGAGTTAGAATGCAGAAGAGCCAGGACACAGCTTCTGAAGCCATGTGCTCTGTCCACTAGCGGTGTCTGTCCCCACCCCTGCAATCCTCTCTCTTGGTTCTTTGTCTCTTTCCAAAGGGAACTGAAATCATATCTTTCCTCTTTCGCCCTTATCCCACAGTCTCTTTCCCTTTGTCTATTATTAATTAGTAACAGTAGAAGAGCATGCTGCAGCAGGTGTGTGCACAGCCACGAGGAGGCCCTGTTAACTGGCCAAACTGATATTAAATCATCCCTTGTCATAACATCTCATGGACTTGTGTCTTTCTCTGATTATTCCTCCTCTAACCTGCTCCAGCCTACCTTCACTGCAAACAGCCGTGCACCATATTAACAAAAAAGACTTTGGTTAAAATTGCTAAATTTATATTCTCCTCAAAGCTGGCTATTTAAGTTTCTCCCCCCTTGTCAAGAGAGACATCTTCTTTCAGTTAGATAATGTTATTCTAGAAAAAGAACACACACTGGTTTATGGCTTGGGGGACTGTCACCTTTTCCTAAGTACCCTTTCAGACAGACCAACTTTATATTGACCTGCGTTAACTCAGGTAAGTGGTCTGTACCCTGTCACCTTCCTCTTCCTCTTAATGATTCAGAAGTTGCCTGAGTAGGAAACCTTGCTTCAATCGTGAGCATAAACAGAATAAACAAAGAAATACAGGTCCACATAGGATAAAGTACTCAGGCTATCCCTTTTGGCATTAGAAGCTAAGGAATTCTTTTGCTCTTCAGACAGTAGCCTGCCCATTTAATCATAACAGGTGATCATTGTTGTTTGCAGGGACGGACTCACCTGACTCCCAGACATTGGGGAGAGGAGCATGTCAGTATTTCCAGTGACCTGGAAAGCAGAGCCTGATGGAAAGTGGCTGGAGAAAGCGGCTGAGGGGGGTTGACTTTTAGGTCAGTGAAAATACGGGGAGTAAGGGCACTGTGTGTTCATGTCCCAGATGCTGTTAGTCCCATCCTGCCCCCCTAGAAACACCGCAAACTGGGAGAGTTTGAAATGCAGATTGACCTATATCAGCACAGACATCTTGATGCTATGTCAAAATCCAGAATCGTGAAATCGTGAACCAAAAATGAGACAGAACATGTGGTGTTTGTCTTTCTGGGTCTGGGTTACCTTAATCAGGAATATATATATTCCATCCATTTACCTAAACATTTCATTGTCTCATTTTTCTTTATGTTCGAGTAGAATTCCATTGTGTATATGTATATAAAGTGGAGTAAGTAACTACAGAAGCCAGGAAAGTAAAAAGAGAAATGGGGTGAGGTGGGGTGAAGAAGTAGCTATGTCTAGGGGAATAGCAGGAGACAGGCACTTCGAAGGGGGAGACAGAAGAAGCGGGCATGAGGTTTAACTGGGGGAGGGAAATACACGTGGAGAGGAAGGGAAGAAGGACAGACAACACCAAGGATGTTTAAGAGATCTATAGTGAATCATTATTTTATATTTACTCAAAATTATATGTAATATGTCCATACATACACATTTACATGAAATCACTCCTCCACTTGGGTAATAATGCTCCTATCTAACAAAACCCCGAGTTCCAGGCATGGTACTTTCAACTTGTTGGTTAGGAGAGTTCAAGAGATAACCCCCCCACACACATACAATGTAGGCTATTGTCATTACACCTGATTGCCTCCCAGAATTTGAAGTCCCTATTGCTGATGATACCACACATGTTGGGTACAGAAAGTGGCACAGTCAATCTTCAGCTGACCTGGAAGCCTCCCTCCTCAAGACTAGCTCTCACAGTAGCAGCAGGTGCTGACACGTGAAAAACACAGTTATACCCAGCTTTGACACTTACAAATCACAACAATGGTCAACAGGGACAGAGAGCCTCAGAGGTGCAATAGTGGTACCTGTATCTTGGCAGCAACCAATAACCATCTAATCAGACTTAAAGCCTGCTCAGTCGGAAGAAGATGTGTCTGGTACTATTAACCTAGCTTCACTGTGTCACTTCCCAAAGCCAGTGTAATCTCTAACTGCCTCCTGAGAAGCCCTGTATCAAAGAACTTCTTTTTGCATCAGAGACCATTACAGAAATTGACAACTGATCAGAATGAAGAGACCCGACTGTGGGGCGCCTATCCCAACTGATACATTTAAACACACGCCTACATCCAGGGTCAAGGAACACTGTGGAAGAGAGAGTGTGGGAATCACAAGAGTCAGAGGACCAGCATGTGTACTGTGAAATTGTGTCTTCCGTAAGTGACAGGAACACTGCATCTATGAAATCTCAACAATATGGTTGCTTAAACCAGACCCCGGAAAAGAAATGACACCACTAGCTGACACACCAACTCAGATGGGGGAGACCACAAGGTCCTTTCCCCCGGCCCAACTAGATGAAGAGCTATATGTGGTTAATGACTGCTCTGAGAGGGAGAATCACTTCTTCCCAGGGAGACCCTCCTAATTGGTTCTCTGATGTCAAGTGGTCATCTCTAAAACATATAAATATGAGAAACACTAAGTGAACTCCGCAGGTGATGTGTGTGTGTGTGTGTGTGTGTGTGTGTCTATAATAATTAAAAAGCAAGAGTCCATGAATCTGAGGTGGAGTGACCCAGGAGGAGCTTATGGGAGGGGAGGAAGGTGTTAATGATGTAAAAATGGTTAACATATATAAAATGCTCAAGAAAGTAAAGCAATTAAAAGAGAAGGAACTGGCTCTTAGGGAGGCATGAGCTGAGTAGGAGAAAAAGATCTGAAGACATCTGTAGTTTCTCAAGATACTGAGGCCGACGATGTAGCTTATTGTAGAGTACTTGTCTTGTACGTATGGAGCCCTTCATTAAATACCACTGAAAAAGGAGAGAAATGTAGCATTATACTTAAAAAACTATCATTATTATGCATGTGTGCACAGGCGTGTTACATATGTATGGAGGTCAAAGGTTACTGCATCAGTCTCAGCAGCTTCCGTAACCTAACAATCCACCTGACTCAACATGTATTCACCAATGGTCAAACATGTGCTGGATGCTAAGGACGCGGGCATGCGAGCTAGGGTTCTTTGTGAAGGCACTTTTCAGCCTTCTACCCAGTGCTGCTGAGTGTGTTGGTGTGAATGTAAAACATCACCCGTACATCTTGTCAAAAGACGATTTCTGCCCATAAAGGTTTAGAATGGGGCCTGAGGGCATTCCTAAGCTCATGCCTATACAGTTGGTCGCATTGAGTAGCAGGCTCTGCCCTACCTCTGGGCCATCACCGGAACTATTTAATTTGCATAGTTTGTTTCCCACCCCCCTCTTTTGCCTAGCTCAGTAGTACCCATACCTGGTAATGCCCAGAACACAGGAACACAACAGAAACAAGAGCAGAAGCACAGTTCCCCGGTCTCCCCCTGAGCTTCTGCATCTGCCCGTCTGCTGCATTTGGGGTCTAAGAATCAGTGTGAAGATTAATCCATTAAGTCTAAGAGTCTTAACGTAAACCACTTGACCAGATTGTTTTTATTGCTTGTTAGAGAAACTTCTAGCATCCTGAGCCGCATTTTGCACACCTCTTCTGAACATCAGTGAGTCTGGCTTTTCCTACCACGTTAAACTTTCACAGCACCTTTCACTTTTCCTAGAGACCGCTCTGCGTGGCCAGCTAATTAGGTATGCTGCTATCATTAGCATCTGTGTCTCTTAGTCTCTGGATTCTCTGAGCTGTGGTTGTCTTAGGCACTATGGTATTTTTGGTACCAAGTCAAGGCCTATTGCCATGTAGGTGGCATTTGGGACACAGGAATGAACGAATGAGTAGACATATCTCACAGCTGTTCTCATCCAATGTTCATGAGTCTAAGAACATTTCTATTTTCTATAAGAAAAAAAAGGCACCTGGGGTATGCAACAGTCAGGGTTCTCTAGAGAAACAGAACCCGTAGACTGAATATATATCCAAAGGGGGTTATTAGATTGGCTTACACAGTACTGTTTGGTAGTGCAATAGTGGCTGTCTGAGACACATGTAGTTCATGAGGCTTCCTGCCACAGATGCCCCAGTGTTGGACTGAAGACCTGGGGGTTCCCAAGAGCTCCCGATTTTCAGTCTACACTGTAAGCCTAGAGAAAATAAGTGAAGGATGTGGAAGCAGTGGTGAGGGCACTGGAGATAGGGTGAATGAACTTGCCAGCAAGATGTGAAGGCAATGAAGTAAAAAGTTTTCTCTCTCGGGCCTCCTTTTATCTGGCTGCCACAAGAAGAGCTGCCTACAGTAGGGTGGGTCTTCCCAGGTCAAGTAACCAAATCAAGAAAAGCTCCTCCATTTTCTTTCAGTCCATTCTCAAGCCTGTTGAGTTGGCAGTCAATATTAACCATTATATAGAGAGAAAATGTCCCAGTCAGTGATGACACAGTAAGAGCCCAGCCTCCAAGCCAACCTTCTGAGTGACAGACTAGTCCTCTCTGCATCCCTCTTGGACGCTCACGACAGTTTTATATAGAGTCCAATCTGGGGACATTTATTTAACTGTCCCAACGTGATACTTGCTATGATTGCAGAAATTAAGAATGCTAACATCTTGTCCCACCTGGCATCCTGGGGGAGAGGCACTTAGCCTGAATAGTGGCATGGTAAGTGCATCTTGTAAGAATACAGTGGTTTCCTCTAGTGACCTCCATGTTTTACGTTTTTAACTTGAGCAGAGGAGAAATTGTACCTAGCTGAAATCAGCTTTCCCTCAAGCCCACTGAGGTTCAGGTGTCTGGATTATCATCTGGATATCAGACAAGAACTGAACGGCAACCAAGCTCCCATGAAGGCCTTTTATAATTCCTGAGGCGGACGCTGTACAAGTGGAAGCTTTAGTCTTCAAAGATGATAAAAGCTGGGCTGCTGTGGCTTCACTTATTGGTAATATTATGTGCAGAGGAGAACAGACAGAGAGCCTGGGTGGTAACAAGATGATGGTTGGGACTGGTTGTGTGTATAATGAAGGATTTCTCTGACAATGCTGCAATGGCCTTCAGTTCTGTTGTCCTCAATGGCAACCTTGTGTGAGTAAGCACTGCACTGCACATGTGATGGACACTTCTACTCTGAAGCAAAACATGTAGATAATACAACAAACCCATAGTCATTATCCAAGAAAACTCAATATGGTCCGTTTATTACAGAGGGGCAGGTGACTCTCCAAGCTGTAAATGCTCAAGCACAGTATAATGTAAGCATGCATCTATAAGGTGAGGGCTGTTGTTGGCTCAAATGCTATTGCAATGGCCTATGGGTAAAGTACTTTTCTAAAATATTAAGCAGTTCTAAATTTCCAAACTAAGTCCTGTGAAGTCTTCTTGTTTTCTTTTTTCTTTTTCTGATTTGCATGTTAGTTGTCAAGTCTATTCGGCAAACACAAAATTTTAAATGGAAACATACTCTACAAAATCTCCCTCTCTCTCTCTTTCCACCCTGTGTGTGTGTGTGTGTGTGTGTGTGTGTGCATGCGCACACTTGACAGAGGTGAGCTAATGTGCTGGTTTTGTGTGTGTTCTAAGGATCCAAACTTAAGCCTTGCCCCCCCCCATCCATCTCACAGCCCCAAATTCATGTTTTTGAAGCCATCATTCATCTCACCTTAGTGTATTCAGAGTTGTGAGCATTGCTGTATCTTATCTCTAAGTAT
This sequence comes from Grammomys surdaster, assembly GCF_004785775.1. NCBI lineage: Eukaryota > Metazoa > Chordata > Mammalia > Rodentia > Muridae > Grammomys > Grammomys surdaster. Next base: position 13,829,387 of record NW_021604564.1, on the reverse strand, counting down.
CACCTGCAAAGGAAACCCACGCTCCCACGCAGTTAGATGCTCTTTACTTCTTCTCTAGTCCCCTGACCACTGACCTACGTCTGCTGACATGGTTTTGCCTATTTTGAACATTTCATGTAAATACAATAATGAACCATGTGGCCTTTGGGTCCAGGTTCTTTCACTCATCATCAGAACCACCAAGTTCATCCATATTTAATTATGTATCAGAGGCTGATTTTATTTTATGGATCAGGTCCATGATATGGATATACTGTATTGTATTCATCTATTCATTAGTTGGTATCATATGCATTACTTCACTTATTATTTATAAAAATATGAGCTATTATTCATAACACTATACATTTGTAGTTTTTTGGTGTGAGCTTTCATTTTTTAAAGATTTATTTGATCATTTATGTGTCTCTGTGTATATGTGCATACTGTGCCCTCTGAGGCAGGAAGAGGGTGTCAGGTCCCTTAGAGCTGGAGTTGTGAGTGGCCTGATGGGTGGAATAAAACCCCAGTCTTCTGGAAGAACAGCAAGTGAACCCTCACTCCAGGCCCTGGATTTCTATTTTAAAATTTCTTGGCGATTAACCAGGAGTGGAGTTGCTGGGTCATATGGCAACTCTGCTTAACAGACTGAGGGATCAGCAGACTCAGCTTCAAGGCAGCAGCACAATTTTACATTTTCCAGTTCTCCCTTAATATTTGTTATTATTTAATCTTCCTAATTACAACCACCCTGGTGGGTGTGAGTGCTTTCTCATGGTGGCTGTGATTTTCTCCTCCCTAATGACTAACACTCTGGAATCTTTTCCCATGTGTGTTTATTTGCCACTTCACATATAGTTTTGGAGAAATGTCTGTTTAAAAATCTTTGTCCATTTCATAACTGGGCTGTTTGGCATTGTACTATTGAGTAATGACAATCCATTATAGATTTGAGATGCAGCATTCTTTTAAGATGCATAGTTCACAAATATTTTCTTTAATTATGAGGTTTGTCTTCTTACCTTTTTCACTTTTTATTTGCAATTCAGTTTTTAAAAATTCTGTGCTTGTTTGGTTTGTCTATTGTTTTCTTTGTTTAATGACCTTGCTTGCCCAATCCAAAATCATGCAGATTTATGCACATGTTTCTTTTTAAGCATCTTTTTGTTTTAAGCCTTATGTTTAGGCATTTGATTCATTTGAGTTTTTATGTGTGTGCATGAATAATTCCTAAGCCTTTGAGAAAATAGACAGCCTGTGAACATAATTTCAAGAAGGAAGCCTCTAGCTCAAAACACCAACTCCATTCTACTTAAAATCCCTTCATGGTTACTGTTACCATCATCATCACCACAACATCAATACCATCCCGATCATCACCATCAATACCATCCCAATCATCACCATCAATACCATCCTGATCATCACCATCACCATCAATACCATCCCGATCATCATCATCACCATCAATACCATCCCAATCATCACCATCAATACCATCCC